>NW_026970204.1:0-265000 GCF_028390025.1 Pseudophryne corroboree | reverse complement strand
TGTACGGCGATCACTAAGCTGCTCTCTGAACTGTATGACAGTCACTAAGCTGCTCTCTGTATTGTATGGTGATCACTAAGCTGCTCTCTGTATCATATGGCAGTCACTAGACTGCTCTCTGTATTGAATGGCAGTTATTAAGCTGCTCTCTGTACTGTATGACATTCTAAGCTGCTCTCTGTATTGTATGACAGTCACTAAGCTGCTCTCTGTATTGTATGACAGTCACTAAGCTGCGGTCTGTATTGTATGACAGTCACTAAGCTGCTTTCTGTATTGTATGATGATCACTGAACTGCTCTCTGTAGTGTATGACAGTCACTATGCTGCGCTGCTCTCTGTACTTTATGGCACTCACTAAGCTTCTGACCGTATTGTTTGATGATGACTAAGCAGCTCTCTGTGCTGTCGATAGTCACTAAGATGCTCTCTGTACTGTATGATGATCGCTAAGCAAGTCTCTGTATTGTATGACAGTCACTAAGCTGCTCTCTGTACTGTATGATGATCGCTAAGCAGGTCTCTGTATTGTATGACAGTCACTAAGCTGCTCTCTCTGTACTGTATGATGATCAATGAACTGCTCTCTGTATTGTATGATGATCACTGAACTGCTCTCTGTAGTGTATGACAGTCACTATGCTGCGCTGCTCTCTGTACTTTATGGCACTCACTAAGCTTCTGACCGTATTGTATGATGATGACTAAGCAGCTCTCTGTGCTGTCGATAGTCACTAAGATGCTCTCTGTACTGTATGATGATCACTAAGCAGGTCTCTGTATTGTATGACAGTTACTAAGCTGCTGTCTGTACTGTATGATGATCACTAAGCTGCTGTCTGTACTGTATGATGATCACTAAGCTGCTCTCTGTACTGTATGATGATCACTAAGCTGCTCTCTGTATTGTATGACAGTTACTAAGCTGCTGTCTGTACTGTATGATGATCACTAAGCAGGTCTCTGTACTGTATGACAGTCACTCAGCTGCTTCCTGTATTGTATGGCGATCACTAGGCAGCTCACTGTGCTGTTTGGCAATTTTTAAGCTGCTCTCTGTACTGTATAGTGATGACTAAACTGCTCTTTATACCATATGTAAATCACTAAGCAGCTCTTTGTACTTTATGGAGAGCATTAGTCTGTTTTCTGTATTGTATGACAGTCACTAAGTTGCTCTCTGTATGACGATCGCTAAGCAGGTCTCTGTATTGTAAGGTGATAGCTAAGTTGCTCTCTGTATTGTATGGTAATCACTATGCTGCTCTCAGTATCATATGGCAATTACTAAGCTGCTCTCTGTTGTATGGCAAATAATAAACAGCTCTCTATGTTGTATGGCAATCACTAAACTGTTCTCTGTATTGTATGGTGATTACTAAGCTGCACTCTGTATGACGATCGCTAAGCAGGTCTCTGTATTGTAAGGTGATAGCTAAGCTGCTCTCTGTATTGTATGGTAATCACTAAACTGCTCTCTGTATCATATGGCAATTACTAAGCTGCTCTCTGTTGTATGGCAAATAATAAGCAGCTCTCTATGTTGAATGGCAATCACTAAACTGTTCTCTGTATTGTATGGTGATCACTAAGCTGCTCTCTGTATGACGATTGCTAAGCAGGTCTCTGTATTGTAAGGTGATAGCTAAGCTGCTCTCTGTATTGTATGGTAATCACTAAACTGCTCTCTGTATCATATGGCAATTACTAAGCTGCTCTCTGTTGTATGGCAAATAATAAGCAGCTCTCTATGTTGTATGGCAATCACTAAACTGTTCTGTGTATTGTATGGTGATTACTAAGCTGCTCTCTGTATGACGATCGCTAAGCAGGTCTCTGTATTGTAAGGTGATAGCTAAGCTGCTCTCTGTATTGTATGGTAATCACAAAACTGCTCTCTGTATCATATGGCAATCACTAAGCCAATCTCTCTGTGTTGTATGGTGATTGGTAAGCATCTCTCTGTACTGTATGGCAATCACTAAACTGTTCTCTGTATTGTATGGTGATCACTAAGTTGTTCTCTGTATTGTATAACAGTCACTTAGATGCTGTATTGTATGGCAGTTATTAAGCTGCTCTCTGTATTGTATTGAAGTCACTAAGCTGCTCTCTGTTTTGTATAGCAGCCACAAAGCTGCTCTTTGTATTTTATAGCAGCCACTAAGCTGCTCTCTGTATTGCATAGCAGTCACTAAGCTGCTCTCTGTATTTTATGGTAATCACTAAGCTGCTCTCTGTATTGTAAGTCAGTCACTAAACTGCTCTCTGTATTTTACAGTACTCACTAAGCTGCTCTCTGTATTTTATAGTAGTCACTAAGCTGCTCTCTGTATTTTATAATAGTCACTAAGCTGCTCTCTGTATTGTATGGCAGTCATTAACCTGCTCTCTGTTTTGTATAGCAGTCACTAAGCTGCTCTTTGTATTTTATAGTAGTCCCTAAGCTGCTCTCGGTATTTTATAGTACTAACTAAGCTGCTCTCTGTATTGTATGTCAGTCACTAAGCTGCTTTCTGTATTTTATAGTACTCACTAAGCTGCTGTCTGTATTTTATGGCAGTCACTAAGCTGCTCTCTGTATTTGATAGTAGTCACTAAGCTGCTCTCTGTATTTGATAGTAGTCACTAAGCTGCTCTCTGTATTTTATAGCAGTCACTACGCTGCTCTCTGTATTTTATAGCAGTCACTAAGCTGTTCTCTGTATTTTATAGCAGTCACTAAGCTACTCTCTGTTATGTATAGCAGTTACTAAGCTGTTCTCTGTATTTTATAACAGTCACTTAGCTGCTCTCTGTATTGTATAGCAGTCACTAAGCTGCTCTCTGTATTTTATGGCAGTCACTAAGCTACTCTCTGTTATATATAGCAGTCACTAAGCTGCTCTCTGTATTTTATGGCAGTCACTTAGCTACTCTCTGTTATGTATAGCAGTCACTAAGCTGCTCTCTGTATTTTATAGCAGTCACTAAGCTGCTCTCTGTATTTTATAGCAGTCACTAAGCTGCTCTCTATATTTTATAGCAGTCACTAAGCTGCTCTCTGTATTTTATAGCAGTCACTAAGCTGCTCTCTGTATTGTGTGGCAGTCATTAAGCTGCTCTCTGTATTGTACAGATGTATACACACACCTGTCCTCAAATCAAATAGGCCTGTTTGGCGAGCTTAAAAATATGACAAAATCCCTTTAAATATCTTTCAATCAATAATTTTCTCAATTTACATTTTCTAACTCTGATAATGTGACAGTCACACAAGGTACACATTCCTCTTACAAAACCAGTGTATTTGTGTGATAGAACTGTGTGTATAATCTGAGGGAAACCGCATGAGTAGAGACCGGGGCAGGTAAGTCTGAGCCTCACCTTACATCTGGCCATGTTGCAGTGTAAGAATTACACTGCCACAATTGTATAATACTAAGTGGTCTATGTAGTAAAATCAGAGGTAATAGTGTGACATATACTGCAGGATATTGCTGCATATTTCAGACCGATTACTGCGCTATGTAAGAGAAGCCTCATACAGGTCTTGTGCTATATACAGGGTGTCTATATTTAAAGTTCATGTTTTCCCAGTAGTCTACAGCAAAAACTACTTATCGGAATGTCGCCAAATGTTCAGTACGTCTCACTGAGACCATGGGAAGGAAATTCACAGCAAAAATAAAATATAGATATAAAATTCGCCACCAGGGGGCGTCTTCTGCTTGTAATGTATCAGATATGTAAACTTACTTTAGAAAGTCAACATTCTCATAACCTTTTTCATTCTCATTTTGTTTTAAATTCAAAATGAAGTTACATTTGCGAGGACGTGCGTTACTGGTGAAATAGTTTTGCGGCTGTATTGCATCGCAATGGTCCAAATAAAATTGTGTAATGCCCCCTGGTGGTGATTTTTTACATTGATTTAGTTTTTGCTGTGAATTACCTTGTAGACTGCGGTCGGTGCCCTTACAGTGGAAGCATGTAGGCAAAGGAGGTGCGGCACTCAGGACCCCAATATATAACAACGTTTCAGTTGCTGTCAGCTCATCCGAATTATCCTGATAAACAGATAATAATCTGAAACGTTGATATAGGCTTCAGGCCTTGTTCGTGTCTGTATTGAGGTCCTAGGTGCTACATCTTCTCTTTCTCTCTCTCTCTCTCTATATATATATATATATATATATATATACCTCACAACTTTTCATTGTTGAGGGTCGGAACAACCCATACCAGAAGCACGGCCGGTGCAGCAGTATATACATGTGAGCATTTTACACAGGTGCAGTGGTATATACATGTGGGCATTATACACAGGTGCAGCGGTATATACATGTGGGCATTATACACAGGTGCTGCAGTATATACATGTGGGCATTATACAGAGGTGCAGCAATATATACATGTGTGCATTATACACAGGTGCAGCAGTATATACATGTGGGCATTATACACAGGTGCAGCGGTATATACATGTGTGCATTATACACAGGTGCAGCAGTATATACATGTGGGCATTATACACAGGTGTAGCGGTATATACATATGGACATTATACACAGGTTGCAGCGGTATATACATGTGGGCATTATACACAGGTGCAGTAGTATATACATGTCCACTGCATACAGTAGTATGGGGTATACAGCTCAGATGCGAATATCAGCCGGGTGTTATAAAGGATAACATAACATTATCTCTGGCATTCTGCTGTTCACTACTGAAGCGCAGGACCAGGCTGGCCAAAAATACATGACGTGACACTGAAATGGCTGCATCCGTCACATAAGAATACATCCATGCGTTAGAATGTGCGAGGACTGAGACGCCCTTTATTAATGTACATCCGAGTGTCAGAATGTGTGAGGACTGAAACACCCTTTATTAGTGCACATCCGTGTGTCAGAATGTGTGAGGACTGAGACGTCCTTTATTAGTGTACATCCGTGTGTCAGAATGTGTGAGGACTGAGACGTCCTTTATTAGTGTACATCCGTGTGTCAGAATGTGCGAGGACTGAGACGCCCTTTATTAGTGCACATCCGTGTGTCAGAATGTGTGAGGACTGAGACACCCTTTATTAGTGCACATCCGTGTGTCAGAATGTGCGAGGACTGAGACGCCCTTTATTAGTGCACATCCGTGTGTCAGAATGTGCGAGGACCGAGACGCCCTTTATTAGTGTACATCCATGTGTCAGAATGTGCGAGGACTGAGACGCCCTTTATTAGTGCACATCCGTGTGTCAGAATGTGTGAGGACTGAGACGTCCTTTATTAGTGCACATCCGTGTGTCAGAATGTGCGAGGACTGAGACGCCCTTTATTAGTGCACATCCGTGTGTCAGAATGTGCGAGCACTGAGACGCCCTTTATTAGTGTACATCCATGTGTCAGAATGTGCGAGGACTGAGACGCCCTTTATTAGTGTACATCCATGCATCAGAATGTGCGAGGACTGAGACGCCCTTTATTAGTGTACATCCGTGTGTCAGAATGTGCGAGGACTGAGATGCCCTATATTAGTGTACATCCATGTGTCAGAATGTGCGAGGACTGAGACGCCCTTTATTAGTGTACATCCATGCATCAGAATGTGCGAGGACTGAGACGCCCTTTATTAGTGTACATCCGTGTGTCAGAATGTGCGAGGACTGAGACGCCCTTTATTAGTGTACATCCGTGTGTCAGAATGTGCGAGGACTGAGACGCCCTTTATTAGTGTACATCCATGTGTCAGAATGTGCGAGGACTGAGACGCCCTTTATTAGTGTACATCCATGCATCAGAATGTGTGAGGACTGAGACACCCTTTATTAGTGTACATCCGTGTGTCAGAATGTGTGAGCACTGAGACGCCCTTTATTAGTGTACATCCATGTGTCAGAATGTGCGAGGACTGAGACGCCCTTTATTAGTGCACATCCGTGCGTCAGAATGTGCGAGGACTGAGACGTCCTTTATTAGTGCACATCCGTGTGTCAGAATGTGTGAGGACTGAGACGTCCATTATTAGTGTACATCCGTGTGTCAGAATGTGTGAGGACTGAGACGTCCTTTATTAGTGCACATCCATGTGTCAGAATGTGCGAGGACTGAGACGCCCTTTATTAGTGTACATCCATGCATCAGAATGTGTGAGGACTGAGACGCCCTTTATTAGTGTACATCCGTGTGTCAGAATGTGTGAGGACTGAGACGCTCTTTATTAGTGTACATCCGTGTGTCAGAATGTGTGAGGACTGAGACGTCCTTTATTAGTGCACATCCATGCATCAGAATGTGTGAGGACTGAGACACCCTTTATTAGTGTACATACGTGTGTCAGAATGTGCGAGGACTGAGATGCCCTTTATTAGTGTACATCCGTGTGTCAGAATGTGTGAGGACTGAGACACCCTTTATTAGTGTACATCCGTGTGTCAGAATGTGAGAGGACTGAGACGCCCTTTATTAGTGTACATCCGTGTGTCAGAATGTGCGAGGACTGAGACGCCCTTTATTAGTGTACATCCATGTGTCAGAATGTGTGAGGACTGAGACGCCCTTTATTAGTGCACATCCGTGTGTCAGAATGTGTGAGGACTGAGACGCCCTTTATTAGTGTACATCCGTGTGTCAGAATGTGTGAGGACTGAGACACCTTTTATTAGTGTACATCCGTGTGTCAGAATGTGAGAGGACTGAGACGCCCTTTATTAGTGTACATCCGTGTGTCAGAATGTGTGAGGACTGAGACGCCCTTTATTAGTGCACATCCATGTGTCAGAATGTGTGAGGACTGAGACACCCTTTATTAGTGTACATCCGTGTGTCAGAATGTGCGAGGACTGAGACGCCCTTTATTAGTGTACATCCATGTGTCAGAATGTGCGAGGACTGAGACGCGCTTTATTAGTGCACATACGTGTGTCAGAATGTGCGGGGACTGAGACGCCCTTTATTAGTACACATACGTGTGTCAGAATGTGCGAGGACTGAGACGCCCTTTATTAGTGTACATCCATGTGTCAGAATGTGCGGGGACTGAGACGCCCTTTATTAGTGCACATCCGTGTGTCAGAATGTGTGAGGACTGAGACGCCCTTTATTAGTGCACATCCGTGTGTCAGAATGTGCGAGGACTGAGACGCCCTTTATTAGTGAACATCCGTATGTCAGAATGTGCGAGGACTCAGACGTCCTTTATTAGTGTACATCCTTGTGTCAGAATGTGCGAGGACTGAGACGCCCTTTATTAGTGCACATACGTGTGTCAGAATGTGCGAGGACTGAGACGCCCTTTATTAGTGTACATCCGTGTGTCAGAATGTGCGAGGACTGAGACGCCCTTTATTAGTGCACATCCGTGTGTCAGAATGTGCGGGGACTGAGACGCCCTTTATTAGTGCTCATCCGTGTGTCAGAATGTGTGAGGACTAAGACGCCCTTTATTAGTGCACATCTGTGTGTCAGAATGTGCGAGGACTCAGACGCCCTTTATTAGTGAACATCCGTATGTCAGAATGTGCGAGGACTCAGACGTCCTTTATTAGTGTACATCCATGTGTCAGAATGTGTGAGAACTGAGACTCCCTTTATTAGTGTACATCCGTGTGTCAGAATGTGTGAGGACTGAGACGCCCTTTATTAGTGCACATCCGTGTGTCAGAATGTGTGACGACTGAGACACCCTTTATTAGTGTACATCCGTGTGTCAGAATGTGAGAGGACTGAGACGCCCTTTATTAGTGCACATCCATGTGTCAGAATGTGTGAGGACTGAGACGCCCTTTATTAGTGTACATCCGTGTGTCAGAATGTGCGGGGACTGAAACGCCCTTTATTAGTGCACATCCGTGTGTCAGAATGTGTGAGGACTGAGACGCCCTTTATTAGTGCACATCTGTGTGTCAGAATGTGCGAGGACTGAGACGCCCTTTATTAGTGAACATCCGTATGTCAGAATGGGCGAGGACTCAGACGTCCTTTATTAGTGTACATCCGTGTGTCAGAATGTGCGAGGACTGAGACGCCCTTTATTAGTGCACATACGTGTGTCAGAATGTGCGAGGACTGAGACGCCCTTTATTAGTGCACATACGTGTGTCAGAATGTGCGAGGACTGAGACGCCCTTTATTAGTGCACATCCGTGTGTCAGAATGTGTGAGGACTGAGACGCCCTTTATTAGTGTACATCCATGTGTCAGAATGTGTGAGGACTGAGACACCCTTTATTAGTGTACATCCGTGTGTCAGAATGTGAGAGGACTGAGACGCCCTTTATTAGTGTACATCCGTGTGTCAGAATGTGTGAGGACTGAGACGCCCTTTATTAGTGCACATCCATGTGTCAGAATGTGTGAGGACTGAGACACCCTTTATTAGTGCACATCCGTGTGTCAGAATGTGTGAGGACTGAGACGCCCTTTATTAGTGTACATCCATGTGTCAGAATGTGTGAGGACTGAGACACCCTTTATTAGTGTACATCCGTGTGTCAGAATGTGAGAGGACTGAGACGCCCTTTATTAGTGTACATCCGTGTGTCAGAATGTGTGAGGACTGAGACGCCCTTTATTAGTGCACATCCATGTGTCAGAATGTGAGAGGACTGAGACGCCCTTTATTAGTGTACATCCGTGCGTCAGAATGTGCGAGGACTGAGACGCCCTTTATTAGTGTACATCCATGTGTCAGAATGTGCGAGGACTGAGACACCCTTTATTAGTGCACATCCGTGTGTCAGAATGTGCGAGTACTGAGACGCCCTTTATTAGTGCACATCCGTGTGTCAGAATGTGTGAGGACTGAGACGCCCTTTATTAGTGTACATCCATGTGTCAGAATGTGTGAGGACTGAGACACCCTTTATTAGTGTACATCCGTGTGTCAGAATGTGAGAGGACTGAGACGCCCTTTATTAGTGTACATCCGTGTGTCAGAATGTGTGAGGACTGAGACGCCCTTTATTAGTGCACATCCATGTGTCAGAATGTGTGAGGACTGAGACACCCTTTATTAGTGTACATCCGTGTGTCAGAATGTGCGAGGACTGAGACGCCCTTTATTAGTGTACATCCATGTGTCAGAATGTGCGAGGACTGAGACGCCCTTTATTAGTGCACATACGTGTGTCAGAATGTGCGGGACTGAGACGCCCTTTATTAGTACACATACGTGTGTCAGAATGTGCGAGGACTGAGACGCCCTTTATTAGTGTACATCCATGTGTCAGAATGTGCGGGGACTGAGACGCCCTTTATTAGTGCACATCCGTGTGTCAGAATGTGTGAGGACTGAGACGCCCTTTATTAGTGCACATCCGTGTGTCAGAATGTGCGAGGACTGAGACGCCCTTTATTAGTGAACATCCGTATGTCAGAATGTGCGAGGACTCAGACGTCCTTTATTAGTGTACATCCGTGTGTCAGAATGTGCGAGGACTGAGACGCCCTTTATTAGTGCACATACGTGTGTCAGAATGTGCGAGGACTTAGACGCCCTTTATTAGTGTACATCCGTGTGTCAGAATGTGCGAGGACTGAGACGCCCTTTATTAGTGCACATCCGTGTGTCAGAATGTGCGGGGACTGAGACGCCCTTTATTAGTGCTCATCCGTGTGTCAGAATGTGTGAGGACTAAGACGCCCTTTATTAGTGTACATCCGTGTGTCAGAATGTGAGAGGACTGAGACGCCCTTTATTAGTGCACATCCATGTGTCAGAATGTGTGAGGACTGAGACGCCCTTTATTAGTGTACATCCGTGTGTCAGAATGTGCGGGGACTGAAACGCCCTTTATTAGTGCACATCCGTGTGTCAGAATGTGTGAGGACTGAGACGCCCTTTATTAGTGCACATCTGTGTGTCAGAATGTGCGAGGACTGAGACGCCCTTTATTAGTGAACATCCGTATGTCAGAATGGGCGAGGACTCAGACGTCCTTTATTAGTGTACATCCGTGTGTCAGAATGTGCGAGGACTGAGACGCCCTTTATTAGTGCACATACGTGTGTCAGAATGTGCGAGGACTGAGACGCCCTTTATTAGTGCACATACGTGTGTCAGAATGTGCGAGGACTGAGACGCCCTTTATTAGTGCACATCCGTGTGTCAGAATGTGTGAGGACTGAGACGCCCTTTATTAGTGTACATCCATGTGTCAGAATGTGTGAGGACTGAGACACCCTTTATTAGTGTACATCCGTGTGTCAGAATGTGAGAGGACTGAGACGCCCTTTATTAGTGTACATCCGTGTGTCAGAATGTGTGAGGACTGAGACGCCCTTTATTAGTGCACATCCATGTGTCAGAATGTGTGATGACTGAGACACCCTTTATTAGTGTACATCCGTGCGTCAGAATGTGCGAGGACTGAGACGCCCTTTATTAGTGTACATCCATGTGTCAGAATGTGCGAGGACTGAGACACCCTTTATTAGTGCACATCCGTGTGTCAGAATGTGCGAGTACTGAGACGCCCTTTATTAGTGCACATCCGTGTGTCAGAATGTGTGAGGACTGAGACGCCCTTTATTAGTGTACATCCATGTGTCAGAATGTGTGAGGACTGAGACACCCTTTATTAGTGTACATCCGTGTGTCAGAATGTGAGAGGACTGAGACGCCCTTTATTAGTGTACATCCGTGTGTCAGAATGTGTGAGGACTGAGACGCCCTTTATTAGTGCACATCCATGTGTCAGAATGTGTGAGGACTGAGACACCCTTTATTAGTGTACATCCGTGTGTCAGAATGTGCGAGGACTGAGACGCCCTTTATTAGTGTACATCCATGTGTTAGAATGTGCGAGGACTGAGACGCCCTTTATTAGTGCACATACGTGTGTCAGAATGTGCGGGGACTGAGACGCCCTTTATTAGTACACATACGTGTGTCAGAATGTGCGAGGACTGAGACGCCCTTTATTAGTGTACATCCATGTGTCAGAATGTGCGGGGACTGAGACGCCCTTTATTAGTGCACATCCGTGTGTCAGAATGTGTGAGGACTGAGACGCCCTTTATTAGTGCACATCCGTGTGTCAGAATGTGCGAGGACTGAGACGCCCTTTATTAGTGAACATCCGTATGTCAGAATGTGCGAGGACTCAGACGTCCTTTATTAGTGTACATCCGTGTGTCAGAATGTGCGAGGACTGAGACGCCCTTTATTAGTGCACATACGTGTGTCAGAATGTGCGAGGACTTAGACGCCTTTTATTAGTGTACATCCGTGTGTCAGAATGTGCGAGGACTGAGACGCCCTTTATTAGTGCACATCCGTGTGTCAGAATGTGCGGGGACTGAGACGCCCTTTATTAGTGCTCATCCGTGTGTCAGAATGTGTGAGGACTAAGACGCCCTTTATTAGTGCACATCTGTGTGTCAGAATGTGCGAGGACTCAGACGCCCTTTATTAGTGAACATCCGTATGTCAGAATGTGCGAGGACTCAGACGTCCTTTATTACTGTACATCCGTGTGTCAGAATGTGTGAGGACTGAGAAGCCCTTTATTAGTGTACATCCGTGTGTCAGAATGTGTGAGGACTGAGACGCCCTTTATTAGTGTACATCCATGTGTCAGAATGTGTGAGAACTGAGACGCCCTTTATTAGTGTACATCCGTGTGTCAGAATGTGTGAGGACTGAGACGCCCTTTATTAGTGTACATCCATGTGTCAGAATGTGTGAGGACTGAGACGCCCTTTATTAGTGTACATCCATGTGTCAGAATGTGTGAGAACTGAGACGCCCTTTATTAGTGTACATCCGTGTGTCAGAATGTGTGAGGACTGAGACGCCCTTTATTAGTGCACATCCGTGTGTCAGAATGTGTGAGGACTGAGACACCCTTTATTAGTGTACATCCGTGTGTCAGAATGTGAGAGGACTGAGACGCCTTTTATTAGTGCACATCCATGTGTCAGAATGTGTGAGGACTGAGACGCCCTTTATTAGTGTACATCCGTGTGTCAGAATGTGCGGGGACTGAAACGCCCTTTATTAGTGCACATCCGTGTGTCAGAATGTGTGAGGACTGAGACGCCCTTTATTAGTGCACATCTGTGTGTCAGAATGTGCGAGGACTGAGACGCCCTTTATTAGTGAACATCCGTATGTCAGAATGGGCGAGGACTCAGACGTCCTTTATTAGTGTACATCCGTGTGTCAGAATGTGCGAGGACTGAGACGCCCTTTATTAGTGCACATACGTGTGTCAGAATGTGCGAGGACTGAGACGCCCTTTATTAGTGCACATACGTGTGTCAGAATGTGCGAGGACTGAGACGCCCTTTATTAGTGTACATCCATGTGTCAGAATGTGCGAGGACTGAGACGCCCTTTATTAGTGCACATACGTGTGTCAGAATGTGCGAGGACTGAGACGCCCTTTATTAGTGTACATCCATGTGTCAGAATGTGCGAGGACTGAGACGCCCTTTATTAGTGCACATACGTGTGTCAGAATGTGCGGGGACTGAGACGCCCTTTATTAGTACACATACGTGTGTCAGAATGTGCGAGGACTGAGACGCCCTGTATTAGTGTACATCCATGTGTCAGAATGTGCGGGGACTGAGACGCCCTTTATTAGTGCACATCCGTGTGTCAGAATGTGTGAGGACTGAGACGCCCTTTATTAGTGCACATCCGTGTGTCAGAATGTGCGAGGACTGAGACGCCCTTTATTAGTGAACATCCGTATGTCAGAATGTGCGAGGACTCAGACGTCCTTTATTAGTGTACATCCGTGTGTCAGAATGTGCGAGGACTGAGACGCCCTTTATTAGTGCACATACGTGTGTCAGAATGTGCGAGGACTGAGACGCCCTTTATTAGTGTACATCCGTGTGTCAGAATGTGCGAGGACTGAGACGCCCTTTATTAGTGCACATCCGTGTGTCAGAATGTGCGGGGACTGAGACGCCCTTTATTAGTGCTCATCCGTGTGTCAGAATGTGCGAGGACTGAGACGCCCTTTATTAGTGAACATCCGTATGTCAGAATGTGCGAGGACTCAGACGTCCTTTATTAGTGTACATCCGTGAGTCAGAATGTGCGAGGACTGAGACGCCCTTTATTAGTGTACATACGTGTGTCAGAATGTGCGAGGACTGAGACGCCCTTTATTAGTGTACATCCGTGTGTCAGAATGTGCGAGGACTGAGACGCCCTTTATTAGTGCACATCCGTGTGTCAGAATGTGCGGGGACTGAGACGCCCTTTATTAGTGCTCATCCGTGTGTCAGAATGTGTGAGGACTAAGACGCCCTTTATTAGTGCACATCTGTGTGTCAGAATGTGCGAGGACTCAGACGCCCTTTATTAGTGAACATCCGTATGTCAGAATGTGCGAGGACTCAGACGTCCTTTATTACTGTACATCCGTGTGTCAGAATGTGTGAGGACTGAGACGCCCTTTATTAGTGTACATCCGTGCGTCAGAATGTGTGAGGACTGAGAAGCCCTATATTAGTGTACATCCATGTGTCAGAATGTGTGAGGACTGAGACGCCCTTTATTAGTGTACATCCATGTGTCAGAATGTGTGAGAACTGAGACGCCCTTTATTAGTGTACATCCGTGTGTCAGAATGTGTGAGGACTGAGACGCCCTTTATTAGTGCACATCCATGTGTCAGAATGTGTGAGGACTGAGACGCCCTTTATTAGTGCACATCTGTGTGTCAGAATGTGCGAGGACTGAGACGCCCTTTATTAGTGAACATCCGTATGTCAGAATGGGCGAGGACTCAGACGTCCTTTATTAGTGTACATCCGTGTGTCAGAATGTGCGAGGACTGAGACGCCCTTTATTAGTGCACATACGTGTGTCAGAATGTGCGAGGACTGAGACGCCCTATATTAGTGCACATACGTGTGTCAGAATGTGCGAGGACTCAGACGCCCTTTATTAGTGTACATCCGTGTGTCAGAATGTGCGAGGACTGAGACGCCCTTTATTAGTGCACATACGTGTGTCAGAATGTGCGAGGACTGAGACGCCCTTTATTAGTGTACATCCATGTGTCAGAATGTGCGAGGACTGAGACGCCCTTTATTAGTGCACATCCGTGTGTCAGAATTTGCGAGGACTGAGACGCCCTTTATTAGTGAACATCCGTATGTCAGAATGTGCGAGGACTCAGACATCCTTTATTAGTGTACATCCGTGTGTCAGAATGTGCGAGGACTGAGACGTCCTTTATTAGTGTACATCCGTGTGTCAGAATGTGTGAGGACTGAGACGCCCTTTATTAGTGCACATCCGTGTGTCAGAATGTGTGAGGACTGAGACGCCCTTTATTAGTGTACATCCGTGTGTCAGAATGTGTGAGGACTGAGACACCGTTTATTAGTGCACATCCGTGTGTCAGAATGTGTGGGGACTGAGACGCCCTTTATTAGTGCACATCCGTGTGTCAGAATGTGTGAGGACTGAGACGCCCTTTATTAGTGTACATCCATGTGTCAGAATGTGTGAGGACTGAGACGCCCTTTATTAGTGCACATACGTGTGTCAGAATGTGCGGGGACTGAGACGCCCTTTATTAGTACACATACGTGTGTCAGAATGTGCGAGGACTGAGACGCCCTTTATTAGTGTACATCCGTGTGTCAGAATGTGCGAGGACTGAGACGCCCTTTATTAGTGCACATACGTGTGTCAGAATGTGCGAGGACTGAGACGCCCTTTATTAGTGCACATACATGTGTCAGAATGTGCGAGGACTGAGACGCCCTTTATTAGTGTACATCCGTGTGTCAGAATGTGCGAGGACTGAGACGCCCTTTATTAGTGCACATCCGTGTGTCAGAATGTGCGGGGACTGAGACGCCCTTTATTAGTGCTCATCCGTGTGTCAGAATGTGCGAGGACTGAGACGTCCTTTATTAGTGTACATCCGTGTGTCAGAATGTGCGAGGACTGAGACGCCCTTTATTAGTGTACATCCGTGCATCAGAATGTGCGAGGACTGAGACGCCCTTTATTAGTGTACATCCGTGTGTCAGAATGTGCGAGGACTGAGACGCCCTTTATTAGTGCACATCCATGTGTCAGAATGTGCGAGAACTGAGACGCCCTTTATTAGTGTACATCCGTGCATCAGAATGTGCGAGGACTGAGACGCCCTTTATTAGTGTACATCCATGCGTCAGAATGTGCGAGGACTGAGACGCCCTTTATTAGTGCACATCCGTGTGTCAGAATGTGTGAGGACTGAGACGCCCTTTATTAGTGTACATCCGTGCATCAGAATGTGCGAGGACTGAGACACCCTTTATTAGTGTACATCCGTGCATCAGAATGTGCGAGGACTGAGACGCCCTTTATTAGTGCACATCCATGTGTCAGAATGTGCGAGGACTGAGACGCCCTTTATTAGTGTACATCCATGCGTCAGAATGTGCGAGGACTGAGACGCCCTTTATTAGTGCACATCCATGTGTCAGAATGTGCGAGGACTGAGACACCCTTTATTAGTGTACATCCATGCGTCAGAATGTGCGAGGACTGAGACGCCCTTTATTAGTGCACATCCATGTGTCAGAATGTGCGAGGACTGAGACGCCCTTTATTAGTGCACATCCATGTGTCAGAATGTGCGAGGACTGAGACGCCCTTTATTAGTGCACATCCATGTGTCAGAATGTGCGAGGACTGAGACACCCTTTATTAGTGTACATCCATGCGTCAGAATGTGCGAGGACTGAGACGCCCTTTATTAGTGTACATCCGTGCGTCAGAATGTGCGAGGACTGAGACGCCCTTTATTAGTGTACATTCATGCGTCAGAATGTGCGAGGACTGAGACGCCCTTTATTAGTGTACATCCGTGCGTCAGAATGTGCGAGGACTGAGACGCCCTTTATTAGTGTACATCCGTGCGTCAGAATGTGCGAGGACTGAGACGCCCTTTATTAGTGTACATCCGTGCGTCAGAATGTGCGAGGACTGAGACGCCCTTTATTAGTGTACATCCGTGCGTCAGAATGTGCGAGAACTGAGACGCCCTTTATTAGGGTACATCCGTGCGTCATAATGTGAGAGGACTGAGACGCCCTTTATTAGTGTACATCCATGCATCAGAATGTGCGAGGACTGAGACGCCCTTTATTAGTGTACATCCGTGTGTCAGAATGTGTGAGGACTGAGACGCCCTTTATTAGTGTACATCCATGCGTCAGAATGTGCAGGGACTGAGACGCCCTTTATTAGTGTACATCCGTGCGTCAGAATGTGCGAAGACTGAGACGCCCTTTATTAGTGTACATCCATGCGTCAGAATGTGCGAGGACTGAGACGCCCTTTATTAGTGTACATCCGTGCGTCAGAATGTGCGAGGACTGAGACGCCCTTTATTAGTGTACATCCGTGCGTCAGAATGTGCGAGAACTGAGACGCCCTTTATTAGGGTACATCCGTGCGTCATAATGTGAGAGGACTGAGACGCCCTTTATTAGTGTACATCCATGCATCAGAATGTGCGAGGACTGAGACGCCCTTTATTAGTGCACATCCGTGTGTCAGAATGTGCGAGGACTGAGAGGCCCTTTATTAGTGCACATCCGTGTGTCAGAATGTGCGAGGACTGAGACGCCCTTTATTAGTGCACATCCGTGTGTCAGAATGTGCGAGGACTGAGACGTCCTTTATTAGTGTACATCCGTGTGTCAGAATGTGCGAGGACTGAGACGTCCTTTATTAGTGCACATCCATGCGTCAGAATGTGCGAGGACTGAGACGTCCTTTATTAGTGTACATCCGTGTGTCAGAATGTGCGAGGACTGAGACGTCCTTTATTAGTGTACATCCATGCGTCAGAATGTGCGAGGACTGAGACGCCCTTTATTAGTGCACATCCATGCGTCAGAATGTGCGAGGACTGAGACGTCCTTTATTAGTGTACATCCGTGTGTCAGAATGTGCGAGGACTGAGACGCCCTTTATTAGTGTACATCCATGCATCAGAATGTGCGAGGACTGAGACGCCCTTTGTTAGTGTACATCCATGCGTCAGAATGTGTGAGGACTGAGACGCCCTTTATTAGTGTACATCCGTGCATCAGAATATGCGAGGACTGAGACGCCCTTTATTAGTGTACATCCGTGTGTCAGAATGTGCGAGGACTGAGACGCACATTATTAGTGCACATCCATGTGTCAGAATGTGCGAGAACTGAGACGCCCTTTATTAGTGTACATCCGTGCATCAGAATGTGCGAGGACTGAGACGCCCTTTATTAGTGTACATCCATGCGTCAGAATGTGCGAGTACTGAGACGCCCTTTATTAGTGCACATCCATGTGTCAGAATGTGCGAGAACTGAGACGCCCTTTATTAGTGTACATCCGTGCATCAGAATGTGCGAGGACTGAGACACCCTTTATTAGTGTACATCCGTGCATCAGAATGTGCGAGGACTGAGACGCCCTTTATTAGTGCACATCCATGTGTCAGAATGTGCGAGGACTGAGACGCCCTTTATTAGTGTACATCCATGCGTCAGAATGTGCGAGGACTGAGACGCCCTTTATTAGTGCACATCCATGTGTCAGAATGTGCGAGGACTGAGACGCCCTTTATTAGTGTACATCCATGCGTCAGAATGTGCGAGGACTGAGACGCCCTTTATTAGTGCACATCCATGTGTCAGAATGTGCGAGGACTGAGACGCCCTTTATTAGTGTACATCCATGCGTCAGAATGTGCGAGGACTGAGACGCCCTTTATTAGTGCACATCCATGTGTCAGAATGTGCGAGCACTGAGACACCCTTTATTAGTGTACATCCGTGCATCAGAATGTGCGAGGACTGAGACGCCCTTTATTAGTGTACATCCGTGTGTCAGAATGTGCGAGGACTGAGACGCCCTTTATTAGTGCACATCCATGCATCAGAATGTGCGAGGACTGAGACGCCCTTTATTAGTGTACATCCGTGCGTCAGAATGTGCGAGGACTGAGACGCCCTTTATTAGTGTACATCCGTGCGTCAGAATGTGCGAGAACTGAGACGCCCTTTATTAGTGTACATCCGTGCGTCAGAATGTGCGAGGACTGAGACGCCCTTTATTAGTGTACATCCGTGCGTCAGAATGTGCGAGGACTGAGACGCCCTTTATTAGTGTACATCCATGCGTCAGAATGTGCGAGGACTGAGACGCCCTTTATTAGTGTACATCCGTGCGTCAGAATGTGCGAGGACTGAGACGCCCTTTATTAGTGTACATTCATGCGTCAGAATGTGCGAGGACTGAGACGCCCTTTATTAGTGTACATCCGTGCGTCAGAATGTGCGAGGACTGAGACGCCCTTTATTAGTGTACATCCGTGCGTCAGAATGTGCGAGGACTGAGACGCCCTTTATTAGTGTACATCCGTGCGTCAGAATGTGCGAGGACTGAGACGCCCTTTATTAGTGTACATCCGTGCGTCAGAATGTGCGAGAACTGAGACGCCCTTTATTAGGGTACATCCGTGCGTCATAATGTGAGAGGACTGAGACGCCCTTTATTAGTGTACATCCATGCATCAGAATGTGCGAGGACTGAGACGCCCTTTATTAGTGTACATCCGTGTGTCAGAATGTGTGAGGACTGAGACGCCCTTTATTAGTGTACATCCATGCGTCAGAATGTGCAGGGACTGAGACGCCCTTTATTAGTGTACATCCGTGCGTCAGAATGTGCGAAGACTGAGACGCCCTTTATTAGTGTACATCCATGCGTCAGAATGTGCGAGGACTGAGACGCCCTTTATTAGTGTACATCCGTGCGTCAGAATGTGCGAGGACTGAGACGCCCTTTATTAGTGTACATCCGTGCGTCAGAATGTGCGAGAACTGAGACGCCCTTTATTAGGGTACATCCGTGCGTCATAATGTGAGAGGACTGAGACGCCCTTTATTAGTGTACATCCATGCATCAGAATGTGTGAGGACTGAGACGCCCTTTATTAGTGCACATCCGTGTGTCAGAATGTGCGAGGACTGAGAGGCCCTTTATTAGTGCACATCCGTGTGTCAGAATGTGCGAGGACTGAGACGCCCTTTATTAGTGCACATCCGTGTGTCAGAATGTGCGAGGACTGAGACGTCCTTTATTAGTGTACATCCGTGTGTCAGAATGTGCGAGGACTGAGACGTCCTTTATTAGTGCACATCCGTGTGTCAGAATGTCAGAGGACTGAGACGTCCTTTATTAGTGTACATCCGTGTGTCAGAATGTGCGAGGACTGAGACGCCCTTTATTAGTGTACATCCGTGTGTCAGAATGTGCGAGGACTGAGACGTCCTTTATTAGTGCACATCCGTGTGTCAGAATGTCAGAGGACTGAGACGCCCTTTATTAGTGCACATCCGTGTGTCAGAATGTGTGAGGACTGAGACGTCCTTTATTAGTGTACATCCATGTGTCAGAATGTGTGAGGACTGAGACGCCCTTTATTAGTGTACATCCATGTGTCAGAATGTGTGAGGACTGAGACGCCCTTTATTAGTGTACATCCATGCATCAGAATGTGTGAGGACTGAGACGCCCTTTATTAGTGCACATCCGTGTGTCAGAATGTGAGAGGACTGAGACGCCCTTTATTAGTGTACATCCGTGTGTCAGAATGTGCGAGGACTGAGACACCCTTTATTAGTGCACATCTGTGTGTCAGAATGTGTGAGGACTGAGACGCCCTTTATTAGTGTACATCCGTGTGTCAGAATGTGTGAGGACTGAGACACCCTTTATTAGTGTACATCCGTGTGTCAGAATGTGAGAGGACTGAGACGCCCTTTATTAGTGTACATCCGTGTGTCAGAATGTGTGAGGACTGAGACGCCCTTTATTAGTGCACATCCATGTGTCAGAATGTGTGAGGACTGAGACACCCTTTATTAGTGTACATCCGTGTGTCAGAATGTGCGAGGACTGAGACGCCCTTTATTAGTGTACATCCATGTGTTAGATTGTGCGAGGACTGAGACGCCCTTTATTAGTGCACATACGTGTGTCAGAATGTGCGGGGACTGAGACGCCCTTTATTAGTACACATACGTGTGTCAGAATGTGTGAGGACTGAGACGCCCTTTATTAGTGTACATCCATGTGTCAGAATGTGCGGGACTGAGACGCCCTTTATTAGTGCACATCCGTGTGTCAGAATGTGTGTGGACTGAGACGCCCTTTATTAGTGAACATCCGTATGTCAGAATGTGCGAGGACTCAGACGTCCTTTATTAGTGTACATCCGTGTGTCAGAATGTGCGAGGACTGAGACGCCCTTTATTAGTGCACATACGTGTGTCAGAATGTGCGAGGACTGAGACGCCCTTTATTAGTGTACATCCGTGTGTCAGAATGTGCGAGGACTGAGACGCCCTTTATTAGTGTACATCCGTGTGTCAGAATGTGCGAGGACTGAGACGTCCTTTATTAGTGCACATCCGTGTGTCAGAATGTCAGAGGACTGAGACGCCCTTTATTAGTGCACATCCGTGTGTCAGAATGTGTGAGGACTGAGACGTCCTTTATTAGTGTACATCCATGTGTCAGAATGTGTGAGGACTGAGACGCCCTTTATTAGTGTACATCCATGTGTCAGAATGTGTGAGGACTGAGACGCCCTTTATTAGTGTACATCCATGCATCAGAATGTGTGAGGACTGAGACGCCCTTTATTAGTGCACATCCGTGTGTCAGAATGTGTGAGGACTGAGACACCCTTTATTAGTGTACATACGTGTGTCAGAATGTGCGAGGACTGAGACGCCCTTTATTAGTGTACATCCGTGTGTCAGAATGTGTGAGGACTGAGACACCCTTTATTAGTGTACATCCGTGTGTCAGAATGTGAGAGGACTGAGACGCCCTTTATTAGTGTACATCCGTGTGTCAGAATGTGCGAGGACTGAGACACCCTTTATTAGTGCACATCCGTGTGTCAGAATGTGTGAGGACTGAGACGCCCTTTATTAGTGTACATCCGTGTGTCAGAATGTGTGAGGACTGAGACACCCTTTATTAGTGTACATCCGTGTGTCAGAATGTGAGAGGACTGAGACGCCCTTTATTAGTGTACATCCGTGTGTCAGAATGTGTGAGGACTGAGACCCCCTTTATTAGTGCACATCCATGTGTCAGAATGTGTGAGGACTGAGACACCCTTTATTAGTGTACATCCGTGTGTCAGAATGTGCGAGGACTGAGACGCCCTTTATTAGTGTACATCCATGTGTTAGATTGTGCGAGGACTGAGACGCCCTTTATTAGTGCACATACGTGTGTCAGAATGTGCGGGGACTGAGACGCCCATTATTAGTACACATACGTGTGTCAGAATGTGCGAGGACTGAGACGCCCTTTATTAGTGTACATCCATGTGTCAGAATGTGCGGGACTGAGACGCCCTTTATTAGTGCACATCCGTGTGTCAGAATGTGAGAGGACTGAGACGCCCTTTATTAGTGTACATCCGTGTGTCAGAATGTGCGAGGACTGAGACACCCTTTATTAGTGCACATCCGTGTGTCAGAATGTGTGAGGACTGAGACGCCCTTTATTAGTGTACATCCGTGTGTCAGAATGTGTGAGGACTGAGACACCCTTTATTAGTGTACATCCGTGTGTCAGAATGTGAGAGGACTGAGACGCCCTTTATTAGTGTACATCCGTGTGTCAGAATGTGTGAGGACTGAGACGCCCTTTATTAGTGCACATCCATGTGTCAGAATGTGTGAGGACTGAGACACCCTTTATTAGTGTACATCCGTGTGTCAGAATGTGCGAGGACTGAGACGCCCTTTATTAGTGTACATCCATGTGTTAGATTGTGCGAGGACTGAGACGCCCTTTATTAGTGCACATACGTGTGTCAGAATGTGCGGGGACTGAGACGCCCTTTATTAGTACACATACGTGTGTCAGAATGTGCGAGGACTGAGACGCCCTTTATTAGTGTACATCCATGTGTCAGAATGTGCGGGACTGAGACGCCCTTTATTAGTGCACATCCGTGTGTCAGAATGTGTGTGGACTGAGACGCCCTTTATTAGTGAACATCCGTATGTCAGAATGTGCGAGGACTCAGACGTCCTTTATTAGTGTACATCCGTGTGTCAGAATGTGCGAGGACTGAGACGCCCTTTATTAGTGCACATACGTGTGTCAGAATGTGCGAGGACTGAGACGCCCTTTATTAGTGTACATCCGTGTGTCAGAATGTGCGAGGACTGAGACGCCCTTTATTAGTGTACATCCGTGTGTCAGAATGTGCGAGGACTGAGACGTCCTTTATTAGTGCACATCCGTGTGTCAGAATGTCAGAGGACTGAGACGCCCTTTATTAGTGCACATCCGTGTGTCAGAATGTGTGAGGACTGAGACGTCCTTTATTAGTGTACATCCATGTGTCAGAATGTGTGAGGACTGAGACGCCCTTTATTAGTGTACATCCATGTGTCAGAATGTGTGAGGACTGAGACGCCCTTTATTAGTGTACATCCATGCATCAGAATGTGTGAGGACTGAGACGCCCTTTATTAGTGCACATCCGTGTGTCAGAATGTGTGAGGACTGAGACACCCTTTATTAGTGTACATACGTGTGTCAGAATGTGCGAGGACTGAGACGCCCTTTATTAGTGTACATCCGTGTGTCAGAATGTGTGAGGACTGAGACACCCTTTATTAGTGTACATCCGTGTGTCAGAATGTGAGAGGACTGAGACGCCCTTTATTAGTGTACATCCGTGTGTCAGAATGTGCGAGGACTGAGACACCCTTTATTAGTGCACATCCGTGTGTCAGAATGTGTGAGGACTGAGACGCCCTTTATTAGTGTACATCCGTGTGTCAGAATGTGTGAGGACTGAGACACCCTTTATTAGTGTACATCCGTGTGTCAGAATGTGAGAGGACTGAGACGCCCTTTATTAGTGTACATCCGTGTGTCAGAATGTGTGAGGACTGAGACGCCCTTTATTAGTGCACATCCATGTGTCAGAATGTGTGAGGACTGAGACACCCTTTATTAGTGTACATCCGTGTGTCAGAATGTGCGAGGACTGAGACGCCCTTTATTAGTGTACATCCATGTGTTAGATTGTGCGAGGACTGAGACGCCCTTTATTAGTGCACATACGTGTGTCAGAATGTGCGGGGACTGAGACGCCCATTATTAGTACACATACGTGTGTCAGAATGTGCGAGGACTGAGACGCCCTTTATTAGTGTACATCCATGTGTCAGAATGTGCGGGACTGAGACGACCTTTATTAGTGCACATCCGTGTGTCAGAATGTGTGTGGACTGAGACGCCCTTTATTAGTGAACATCCGTATGTCAGAATGTGCGAGGACTCAGACGTCCTTTATTAGTGTACATCCATGTGTCAGAATGTGCGAGGACTGAGACGCCCTTTATTAGTGCACATACGTGTGTCAGAATGTGCGAGGACTGAGACGCCCTTTATTAGTGTACATCCGTGTGTCAGAATGTGCGAGGACTGAGACGCCCTTTATTAGTGCACATCCGTGTGTCAGAATGTGCGGAGACTGAGACGCCCTTTATTAGTGCTCATCCGTGTGTCAGAATGTGTGAGGACTAAGACGCCCTTTATTAGTGCACATCTGTGTGTCAGAATGTGCGAGGACTCAGACGCCCTTTATTAGTGAACATCCGTATGTCAGAATGTGCGAGGACTCAGACGTCCTTTATTACTGTACATCCGTGTGTCAGAATGTGTGAGGACTGAGACGCCCTTTATTAGTGCACATCCATGTGTCAGAATGTGCGAGGACTGAGACGCCCTTTATTAGTGTACATCCATGCGTCAGAATGTGCGAGGACTGAGACGCCCTTTATTAGTGCACATCCATGTGTCAGAATGTGCGAGCACTGAGACACCCTTTATTAGTGTACATCCGTGCATCAGAATGTGCGAGGACTGAGACGCCCTGTATTAGTGTACATCCGTGTGTCAGAATGTGCGAGGACTGAGACGCCCTTTATTAGTGCACATCCATGCATCAGAATGTGCGAGGACTGAGACGCCCTTTAAGGGTGTACATCCATGCATCAGAATGTGCGAGGACTGAGACGCCCTTTATTAGTGCACATCCGTGTGTCAGAATGTGTGAGGACTGAGACGTCCTTTATTAGTGTACATCCATGTGTCAGAATGTGTGAGGACTGAGACGCCCTTTATTAGTGTACATCCATGCATCAGAATGTGTGAGGACTGAGACGCCCTTTATTAGTGCACATCCGTGTGTCAGAATGTGTGAGGACTGAGACACCCTTTATTAGTGTACATACGTGTGTCAGAATGTGCGAGGACTGAGACGCCCTTTATTAGTGTACATCCGTGTGTCAGAATGTGTGAGGACTGAGACACCCTTTATTAGTGTACATCCGTGTGTCAGAATGTGAGAGGACTGAGACGCCCTTTATTAGTGTACATCCATGTGTCAGAATGTGTGAGGACTGAGACACCCTTTATTAGTGTACATCCGTGTGTCAGAATGTGCGAGGACTGAGACGCCCTTTATTAGTGTACATCCATGTGTTAGATTGTGCGAGGACTGAGACGCCCTTTATTAGTGCACATACGTGTGTCAGAATGTGCGGGGACTGAGACGCCCATTATTAGTACACATACGTGTGTCAGAATGTGCGAGGACTGAGACGCCCTTTATTAGTGTACATCCATGTGTCAGAATGTGCGGGACTGAGACGACCTTTATTAGTGCACATCCGTGTGTCAGAATGTGTGTGGACTGAGACGCCCTTTATTAGTGAACATCCGTATGTCAGAATGTGCGAGGACTCAGACGTCCTTTATTAGTGTACATCCATGTGTCAGAATGTGCGAGGACTGAGACGCCCTTTATTAGTGCACATACGTGTGTCAGAATGTGCGAGGACTGAGACGCCCTTTATTAGTGTACATCCGTGTGTCAGAATGTGCGAGGACTGAGACGCCCTTTATTAGTGCACATCCGTGTGTCAGAATGTGCGGAGACTGAGACGCCCTTTATTAGTGCTCATCCGTGTGTCAGAATGTGTGAGGACTAAGACGCCCTTTATTAGTGCACATCTGTGTGTCAGAATGTGCGAGGACTCAGACGCCCTTTATTAGTGAACATCCGTATGTCAGAATGTGCGAGGACTCAGACGTCCTTTATTACTGTACATCCGTGTGTCAGAATGTGTGAGGACTGAGACGCCCTTTATTAGTGCACATCCATGTGTCAGAATGTGCGAGGACTGAGACGCCCTTTATTAGTGTACATCCATGCGTCAGAATGTGCGAGGACTGAGACGCCCTTTATTAGTGCACATCCATGTGTCAGAATGTGCGAGCACTGAGACACCCTTTATTAGTGTACATCCGTGCATCAGAATGTGCGAGGACTGAGACGCCCTGTATTAGTGTACATCCGTGTGTCAGAATGTGCGAGGACTGAGACGCCCTTTATTAGTGCACATCCATGCATCAGAATGTGCGAGGACTGAGACGCCCTTTAAGGGTGTACATCCATGCATCAGAATGTGCGAGGACTGAGACGCCCTTTATTAGTGCACATCCGTGTGTCAGAATGTGTGAGGACTGAGACGTCCTTTATTAGTGTACATCCATGTGTCAGAATGTGTGAGGACTGAGACGCCCTTTATTAGTGTACATCCATGCATCAGAATGTGTGAGGACTGAGACGCCCTTTATTAGTGCACATCCGTGTGTCAGAATGTGTGAGGACTGAGACACCCTTTATTAGTGTACATACGTGTGTCAGAATGTGCGAGGACTGAGACGCCCTTTATTAGTGTACATCCGTGTGTCAGAATGTGTGAGGACTGAGACACCCTTTATTAGTGTACATCCGTGTGTCAGAATGTGAGAGGACTGAGACGCCCTTTATTAGTGTACATCCGTGTGTCAGAATGTGCGAGGACTGAGACACCCTTTATTAGTGCACATCCGTGTGTCAGAATGTGTGAGGACTGAGACGCCCTTTATTAGTGTACATCCGTGTGTCAGAATGTGTGAGGACTGAGACACCCTTTATTAGTGTACATCCGTGTGTCAGAATGTGAGAGGACTGAGACGCCCTTTATTAGTGTACATCCGTGTGTCAGAATGTGTGAGGACTGAGACGCCCTTTATTAGTGCACATCCATGTGTCAGAATGTGTGAGGACTGAGACACCCTTTATTAGTGTACATCCGTGTGTCAGAATGTGCGAGGACTGAGACGCCCTTTATTAGTGTACATCCATGTGTTAGATTGTGCGAGGACTGAGACGCCCTTTATTAGTGCACATACGTGTGTCAGAATGTGCGGGGACTGAGACGCCCTTTATTAGTACACATACGTGTGTCAGAATGTGCGAGGACTGAGACGCCCTTTATTAGTGTACATCCATGTGTCAGAATGTGCGGGACTGAGACGCCCTTTATTAGTGCACATCCGTGTGTCAGAATGTGTGTGGACTGAGACGCCCTTTATTAGTGAACATCCGTATGTCAGAATGTGCGAGGACTCAGACGTCCTTTATTAGTGTACATCCGTGTGTCAGAATGTGCGAGGACTGAGACGCCCTTTATTAGTGCACATACGTGTGTCAGAATGTGCGAGGACTGAGACGCCCTTTATTAGTGTACATCCGTGTGTCAGAATGTGCGAGGACTGAGACGCCCTTTATTAGTGTACATCCGTGTGTCAGAATGTGCGAGGACTGAGACGTCCTTTATTAGTGCACATCCGTGTGTCAGAATGTCAGAGGACTGAGACGCCCTTTATTAGTGCACATCCGTGTGTCAGAATGTGTGAGGACTGAGACGTCCTTTATTAGTGTACATCCATGTGTCAGAATGTGTGAGGACTGAGACGCCCTTTATTAGTGTACATCCATGTGTCAGAATGTGTGAGGACTGAGACGCCCTTTATTAGTGTACATCCGTGCATCAGAATGTGTGAGGACTGAGACGCCCTTTATTAGTGCACATCCGTGTGTCAGAATGTGTGAGGACTGAGACACCCTTTATTAGTGTACATACGTGTGTCAGAATGTGCGAGGACTGAGACGCCCTTTATTAGTGTACATCCGTGTGTCAGAATGTGTGAGGACTGAGACACCCTTTATTAGTGTACATCCGTGTGTCAGAATGTGAGAGGACTGAGACGCCCTTTATTAGTGTACATCCGTGTGTCAGAATGTGCGAGGACTGAGACACCCTTTATTAGTGCACATCCGTGTGTCAGAATGTGTGAGGACTGAGACGCCCTTTATTAGTGTACATCCGTGTGTCAGAATGTGTGAGGACTGAGACGCCCTTTATTAGTGCACATCTGTGTGTCAGAATGTGCGAGGACTGAGACGCCCTTTATTAGTGAACATCCGTATGTCAGAATGGGCGAGGACTCAGACGTCCTTTATTAGTGTACATCCGTGTGTCAGAATGTGCGAGGACTGAGACGCCCTTTATTAGTGCACATACGTGTGTCAGAATGTGCGAGGACTGAGACGCCCTTTATTAGTGCACATACGTGTGTCAGAATGTGCGAGGACTGAGACGCCCTTTATTAGTGTACATCCGTGTGTCAGAATGTGAGAGGACTGAGACGCCCTTTATTAGTGTACATCCGTGTGTCAGAATGTGTGAGGACTGAGACGCCCTTTATTAGTGCACATCCATGTGTCAGAATGTGTGAGGACTGAGACACCCTTTATTAGTGTACATCCGTGTGTCAGAATGTGCGAGGACTGAGACGCCCTTTATTAGTGTACATCCATGTGTTAGATTGTGCGAGGACTGAGACGCCCTTTATTAGTGCACATACGTGTGTCAGAATGTGCGGGGACTGAGACGCCCTTTATTAGTACACATACGTGTGTCAGAATGTGCGAGGACTGAGACGCCCTTTATTAGTGTACATCC
Source organism: Pseudophryne corroboree (assembly GCF_028390025.1). Taxonomy (NCBI): domain Eukaryota; kingdom Metazoa; phylum Chordata; class Amphibia; order Anura; family Myobatrachidae; genus Pseudophryne; species Pseudophryne corroboree. The sequence continues at coordinate 237,089 of NW_026970204.1, read as the reverse complement.
ATGTGTCAGAATGTGCGGGACTGAGACGCCCTTTATTAGTGCACATCCGTGTGTCAGAATGTGTGTGGACTGAGACGCCCTTTATTAGTGAACATCCGTATGTCAGAATGTGCGAGGACTCAGACGTCCTTTATTAGTGTACATCCGTGTGTCAGAATGTGCGAGGACTGAGACGCCCTTTATTAGTGCACATACGTGTGTCAGAATGTGCGAGGACTGAGACGCCCTTTATTAGTGTACATCCGTGTGTCAGAATGTGCGAGGACTGAGACGCCCTTTATTAGTGCACATCCGTGTGTCAGAATGTGCGGAGACTGAGACGCCCTTTATTAGTGCTCATCCGTGTGTCAGAATGTGTGAGGACTAAGACGCCCTTTATTAGTGCACATCTGTGTGTCAGAATGTGCGAGGACTCAGACGCCCTTTATTAGTGAACATCCGTATGTCAGAATGTGCGAGGACTCAGACGTCCTTTATTACTGTACATCCGTGTGTCAGAATGTGTGAGGACTGAGAAGCCCTTTATTAGTGTACATCCATGTGTCAGAATGTGTGAGGACTGAGACGCCCTTTATTAGTGTACATCCATGTGTCAGAATGTGTGAGAACTGAGACGCCCTTTATTAGTGTACATCCGTGTGTCAGAATGTGTGAGGACTGAGACTCCCTTTATTAGTGTACATCCGTGTGTCAGAATGTGTGAGGACTGAGACGCCCTTTATTAGTGCACATCCGTGTGTCAGAATGTGTGAGGACTGAGACACCCTTTATTAGTGTACATCCGTGTGTCAGAATGTGAGAGGACTGAGACGCCCTTTATTAGTGCACATCCATGTGTCAGAATGTGTGAGGACTGAGACGCCCTTTATTAGTGTACATCCGTGTGTCAGAATGTGCGGGGACTGAAACGCCCTTTATTAGTGCACATCCGTGTGTCAGAATGTGTGAGGACTGAGACGCCCTTTATTAGTGCACATCTGTGTGTCAGAATGTGCGAGGACTGAGACGCCCTTTATTAGTGAACATCCGTATGTCAGAATGGGCGAGGACTCAGACGTCCTTTATTAGTGTACATCCGTGTGTCAGAATGTGCGAGGACTGAGACGCCCTTTATTAGTGCACATACGTGTGTCAGAATGTGCGAGGACTGAGACGCCCTTTATTAGTGCACATACGTGTGTCAGAATGTGCGAGGACTGAGACGCCCTTTATTAGTGTACATCCGTGTGTCAGAATGTGCGAGGACTGAGACGCCCTTTATTAGTGCACATACGTGTGTCAGAATGTGCGAGGACTGAGACGCCCTTTATTAGTGTACATCCGTGTGTCAGAATGTGCGAGGACTGAGACGCCCTTTATTAGTGCACATCCGTGTGTCAGAATGTGCGGAGACTGAGACGCCCTTTATTAGTGCTCATCCGTGTGTCAGAATGTGTGAGGACTAAGACGCCCTTTATTAGTGCACATCTGTGTGTCAGAATGTGCGAGGACTCAGACGCCCTTTATTAGTGAACATCCGTATGTCAGAATGTGCGAGGACTCAGACGTCCTTTATTACTGTACATCCGTGTGTCAGAATGTGTGAGGACTGAGAAGCCCTTTATTAGTGTACATCCATGTGTCAGAATGTGTGAGGACTGAGACGCCCTTTATTAGTGTACATCCATGTGTCAGAATGTGTGAGAACTGAGACGCCCTTTATTAGTGTACATCCGTGTGTCAGAATGTGTGAGGACTGAGACGCCCTTTATTAGTGCACATCCGTGTGTCAGAATGTGTGAGAACTGAGACACCCTTTATTAGTGTACATCCGTGTGTCAGAATGTGAGAGGACTGAGACGCCCTTTATTAGTGCACATCCATGTGTCAGAATGTGTGAGGACTGAGACGCCCTTTATTAGTGTACATCCGTGTGTCAGAATGTGCGGGGACTGAAACGCCCTTTATTAGTGCACCTCCGTGTGTCAGAATGTGTGAGGACTGAGACGCCCTTTATTAGTGCACATCTGTGTGTCAGAATGTGCGAGGACTGAGACGCCCTTTATTAGTGAACATCCGTATGTCAGAATGGGCGAGGACTCAGACGTCCTTTATTAGTGTACATCCGTGTGTCAGAATGTGCGAGGACTGAGACGCCCTTTATTAGTGCACATACGTGTGTCAGAATGTGCGAGGACTGAGACGCCCTTTATTAGTGCACATACGTGTGTCAGAATGTGCGAGGACTGAGACGCCCTTTATTAGTGCACATCCGTGTGTCAGAATGTGTGAGGACTGAGACGCCCTTTATTAGTGTACATCCATGTGTCAGAATGTGTGAGGACTGAGACACCCTTTATTAGTGTACATCCGTGTGTCCGAATGTGAGAGGACTGAGACGCCCTTTATTAGTGTACATCCGTGTGTCAGAATGTGTGAGGACTGAGACGCCCTTTATTAGTGCACATCCATGTGTCAGAATGTGTGAGGACTGAGACACCCTTTATTAGTGTACATCCGTGTGTCAGAATGTGCGAGGACTGAGACGCCCTTTATTAGTGTACATCCATGTGTCAGAATGTGCGAGGACTGAGACACCCTTTATTAGTGCACATCCGTGTGTCAGAATGTGCGAGTACTGAGACGCCCTTTATTAGTGCACATCCGTGTGTCAGAATGTGTGAGGACTGAGACGCCCTTTATTAGTGTACATCCATGTGTCAGAATGTGTGAGGACTGAGACACCCTTTATTAGTGTACATCCGTGTGTCAGAATGTGAGAGGACTGAGACGCCCTTTATTAGTGTACATCCGTGTGTCAGAATGTGTGAGGACTGAGACGCCCTTTATTAGTGCACATCCATGTGTCAGAATGTGTGAGGACTGAGACACCCTTTATTAGTGTACATCCGTGTGTCAGAATGTGCGAGGACTGAGACGCCCTTTATTAGTGTACATCCATGTGTCAGAATGTGCGAGGACTGAGACGCCCTTTATTAGTGCACATACGTGTGTCAGAATGTGCGGGGACTGAGACGCCCTTTATTAGTACACATACGTGTGTCAGAATGTGCGAGGACTGAGACGCCCTTTATTAGTGTACATCCATGTGTCAGAATGTGCGGGGACTGAGACGCCCTTTATTAGTGCACATCCGTGTGTCAGAATGTGTGAGGACTGAGACGCCCTTTATTAGTGCACATCCGTGTGTCAGAATGTGCGAGGACTGAGACGCCCTTTATTAGTGAACATCCGTATGTCAGAATGTGCGAGGACTCAGACGTCCTTTATTAGTGTACATCCGTGTGTCAGAATGTGCGAGGACTGAGACGCCCTTTATTAGTGCACATACGTGTGTCAGAATGTGCGAGGACTGAGACGCCCTTTATTAGTGTACATCCGTGTGTCAGAATGTGCGAGGACTGAGACGCCCTTTATTAGTGCACATCCGTGTGTCAGAATGTGCGGGGACTGAGACGCCCTTTATTAGTGCTCATCCGTGTGTCAGAATGTGTGAGGACTAAGACGCCCTTTATTAGTGCACATCTGTGTGTCAGAATGTGCGAGGACTCAGACGCCCTTTATTAGTGAACATCCGTATGTCGGAATGTGCGAGGACTCAGACGTCCTTTATTACTGTACATCCGTGTGTCAGAATGTGTGAGGACTGAGAAGCCCTTTATTAGTGTACATCCATGTGTCAGAATGTGTGAGGACTGAGACGCCCTTTATTAGTGTACATCCATGTGTCAGAATGTGTGAGAACTGAGACGCCCTTTATTAGTGTACATCCGTGTGTCAGAATGTGTGAGGACTGAGACGCCCTTTATTAGTGCACATCCGTGTGTCAGAATGTGTGAGGACTGAGACGCCCTTTATTAGTGTACATCCGTGTGTCAGAATGTGAGAGGACTGAGACGCCCTTTATTAGTGCACATCCATGTGTCAGAATGTGTGAGGACTGAGACGCCCTTTATTAGTGTACATCCGTGTGTCAGAATGTGCGGGGACTGAAACGCCCTTTATTAGTGCACATCCGTGTGTCAGAATGTGTGAGGACTGAGACGCCCTTGATTAGTGCACATCTGTGTGTCAGAATGTGCGAGGACTTAGACGCCCTTTATTAGTGAACATCCGTATGTCAGAATGGGCGAGGACTCAGACGTCCTTTATTAGTGTACATCCGTGTGTCAGAATGTGCGAGGACTGAGACGCCCTTTATTAGTGCACATACGTGTGTCAGAATGTGCGAGGACTGAGACGCCCTTTATTAGTGCACATACGTGTGTCAGAATGTGCGAGGACTCAGACGCCCTTTATTAGTGTACATCCGTGTGTCAGAATGTGCGAGGACTGAGACGCCCTTTATTAGTGCACATACGTGTGTCAGAATGTGCGAGGACTGAGACGCCCTTTATTAGTGTACATCCATGTGTCAGAATGTGCGAGGACTGAGACGCCCTTTATTAGTGCACATCCGTGTGTCAGAATGTGCGAGGACTGAGACGCCCTTTATTAGTGAACATCCGTATGTCAGAATGTGCGAGGACTCAGACGTCCTTTATTAGTGAACATCCGTGTGTCAGAATGTGCGAGGACTGAGACGTCCTTTATTAGTGTACATCCGTGTGTCAGAATGTGTGAGGACTGAGACGCCCTTTATTAGTGCACATCCGTGTGTCAGAATGTGTGAGGACTGAGACGCCCTTTATTAGTGTACATCCGTGTGTCAGAATGTGTGAGGACTGAGACACCGTTTATTAGTGCACATCCGTGTGTCAGAATGTGTGAGGACTGAGACGCCCTTTATTAGTGCACATCCGTGTGTCAGAATGTGTGAGGACTGAGACGCCCTTTATTAGTGTACATCCGTGTGTCAGAATGTGTGAGGACTGAGACGCCCGTTATTAGTGCACATACGTGTGTCAGAATGTGCGAGGACTGAGACGCCCTTTATTAGTGTACATCCATGTGTCAGAATGTGTGAGGACTGAGACGCCCTTTATTAGTGCACATACGTGTGTCAGAATGTGCGGGGACTGAGACGCCCTTTATTAGTACACATACGTGTGTCAGAATGTGCGAGGACTGAGACGCCCTTTATTTGTGTACATCCGTGTGTCAGAATGTGCGAGGACTGAGACGCCCTTTATTAGTGCACATACGTGTGTCAGAATGTGCGAGGACTGAGACGCCCTTTATTAGTGCACATACGTGTGTCAGAATGTGCGAGGACTGAGACGCCCTTTATTAGTGTACATCCGTGTGTCAGAATGTGCGAGGACTGAGACGCCCTTTATTAGTGCACATCCGTGTGTCAGAATGTGCGGGGACTGAGACGCCCTTTATTAGTGCTCATCCGTGTGTCAGAATGTGCGAGGACTGAGACGTCCTTTATTAGTGTACATCCGTGTGTCAGAATGTGCGAGGACAGAGACGCCCTTTATTAGTGTACATCCGTGCATCAGAATGTGCGAGGACTGAGACGCCCTTTATTAGTGTACATCCGTGTGTCAGAATGTGCGAGGACTGAGACGCCCTTTATTAGTGCACATCCGTGTGTCAGAATGTGCGAGAACTGAGACGCCCTTTATTAGTGTACATCCGTGCATCAGAATGTGCGAGGACTGAGACGCCCTTTATTAGTGTACATCCATGCGTCAGAATGTGCGAGGACTGAGACGCCCTTTATTAGTGCACATCCGTGTGTCAGAATGTGTGAGAACTGAGACGCCCTTTATTAGTGTACATCCGTGCATCAGAATGTGCGAGGACTGACACACCCTTTATTAGTGTACATCCGTGCATCAGAATGTGCGAGGACTGAGACGCCCTTTATTAGTGCACATCCATGCGTCAGAATGTGCGAGGACTGAGACGCCCTTTATTAGTGCACATCCATGCGTCAGAATGTGCGAGGACTGAGACGCCCTTTATTAGTGTACATCCATGCGTCAGAATGTGCGAGGACTGAGACGCCCTTTATTAGTGCACATCCATGTGTCAGAATGTGCGAGGACTGAGACGCCCTTTATTAGTGTACATCCATGCGTCAGAATGTGCGAGGACTGAGACGCCCTTTATTAGTGCACATCCATGTGTCAGAATGTGCGAGGACTGAGACACCCTTTATTAGTGTACATCCATGCGTCAGAATGTGCGAGGACTGAGACGCCCTTTATTAGTGCACATCCATGTGTCAGAATGTGCGAGGACTGAGACGCCCTTTATTAGTGTACATCCATGCGTCAGAATGTGCGAGTACTGACACGCCCTTTATTAGTGCACATCCATGTGTCAGAATGTGCGAGGACTGAGACGCCCTTTATTAGTGCACATCCATGTGTCAGAATGTGCGAGGACTGAGACACCCTTTATTCGTGTACATCCGTGCATCAGAATGTGCGAGGACTGAGACGCCCTTTATTAGTGTAGATCCGTGTGTCAGAATGTGCGAGGACTGAGACGCCCTTTATTAGTGCACATCCATGTGTCAGAATGTGCGAGGACTGAGACGCCCTTTATTAGTGTACATCCATGCGTCAGAATGTGCGAGGACTGAGACGCCCTTTATTAGTGTACATCCGTGCTTCAGAATGTGCGAGGACTGAGACGCCCTTTATTAGTGCACATCCGTGTGTCAGAATGTGTGAGGACAGGGACACCCTTTATTAGTGCACATCCGTGTGTCAGAATGTGCGAGGACTAAGACGCCCTTTATTAGTGTACATCCATGCGTCAGAATGTGCGAGGACTGAGACGCCCTTTATTAGTGCACATCCATGCGTCAGAATGTGCGAGGACTGAGACGTCCTTTATTAGTGTACATCCGTGTGTCAGAATGTGCGAGCACTGAGACGCCCTTTATTAGTGTACATCCATGCGTCAGAATGTGTGAGGACTGAGACGCCCTTTATTAGTGTACATCCGTGCATCAGAATATGCGAGGACTGAGACGCCCTTTATTAGTGTACATCCGTGTGTCAGAATGTGCGAGGACTGAGACGCACATTATTAGTGCACATCCATGTGTCAGAATGTGCGAGAACTGAGACGCCCTTTATTAGTGTACATCCGTGCATCAGAATGTGCGAGGACTGAGACGCCCTTTATTAGTGTACATCCATGCGTCAGAATGTGCGAGGACTGAGACGCCCTTTATTAGTGCACATCCATGTGTCAGAATGTGCGAGAACTGAGACGCCCTTTATTAGTGTACATCCGTGCATCAGAATGTGCGAGGACTGAGACACCCTTTATTAGTGTACATCCGTGCATCAGAATGTGCGAGGACTGAGACGCCCTTTATTAGTGTACATCCATGCGTCAGAATGTGCGAGGACTGAGACGCCCTTTATTAGTGTACATCCGTGCTTCAGAATGTGCGAGGACTGAGACGCCCTTTATTAGTGCACATCCGTGTGTCAGAATGTGTGAGGACAGGGACACCCTTTATTAGTGCACATCCGTGTGTCAGAATGTGCGAGGACTAAGACGCCCTTTATTAGTGTACATCCATGCGTCAGAATGTGCGAGGACTGAGACGCCCTTTATTAGTGCACATCCATGCGTCAGAATGTGCGAGGACTGAGACGTCCTTTATTAGTGTACATCCGTGTGTCAGAATGTGCGAGGACTGAGACGCCCTTTATTAGTGTACATCCATGCATCAGAATGTGCGAGGACTGAGACGCCCTTTGTTAGTGTACATCCATGCGTCAGAATGTGTGAGGACTGAGACGCCCTTTATTAGTGTACATCCGTGCATCAGAATATGCGAGGACTGAGACGCCCTTTATTAGTGTACATCCGTGTGTCAGAATGTGCGAGGACTGAGACGCACATTATTAGTGCACATCCATGTGTCAGAATGTGCGAGAACTGAGACGCCCTTTATTAGTGTACATCCGTGCATCAGAATGTGCGAGGACTGAGACGCCCTTTATTAGTGTACATCCATGCGTCAGAATGTGCGAGGACTGAGACGCCCTTTATTAGTGTACATCCATGTGTCAGAATGTGCGAGAACTGAGACGCCCTTTATTAGTGTACATCCGTGCATCAGAATGTGCGAGGACTGAGACACCCTTTATTAGTGTACATCCGTGCATCAGAATGTGCGAGGACTGAGACGCCCTTTATTAGTGCACATCCATGTGTCAGAATGTGCGAGGACTGAGACGCCCTTTATTAGTGTACATCCATGCGTCAGAATGTGCGAGGACTGAGACGCCCTTTATTAGTGCACATCCATGTGTCAGAATGTGCGAGGACTGAGACGCCCTTTATTAGTGTACATCCATGCGTCAGAATGTGCGAGGACTGAGACGCCCTTTATTAGTGCACATCCATGTGTCAGAATGTGCGAGGACTGAGACGCCCTTTATTAGTGTACATCCATGCGTCAGAATGTGCGAGGACTGAGACGCCCTTTATTAGTGCACATCCATGTGTCAGAATGTGCGAGCACTGAGACACCCTTTATTAGTGTACATTCGTGCATCAGAATGTGCGAGGACTGAGACGCCCTTTATTAGTGTACATCCGTGTGTCAGAATGTGCGAGGACTGAGACGCCCTTTATTAGTGCACATCCATGCATCAGAATGTGCGAGGACTGAGACGCCCTTTATTAGTGTACATCCATGCGTCAGAATGTGCGAGGACTGAGACGCCATTTATTAGTGTACATCCATGTGTCAGAATGTGCGAGGACTGAGACGCCCTTTATTAGTGTACATCCGTGCGTCAGAATGTGCGAGGACTGAGACGCCCTTTATTAGTGTACATTCGTGCGTCAGAATGTGCGAGAACTGAGACGCCCTTTATTAGTGTACATCCGTGCGTCAGAATGTGCGAGGACTGAGACGCCCTTTATTAGTGTACATCCGTGCGTCAGAATGTGCGAGAACTGAGACGCCCTTTATTAGTGTACATCCGTGCGTCAGAATGTGCGAGGACTGAGACGCCCTTTATTAGTGTACATCCGTGCGTCAGAATGTGCGAGGACTGAGACGCCCTTTATTAGTGTACATCCATGCGTCAGAATGTGCGAGGACTGAGACGCCCTTTATTAGTGTACATCCGTGCGTCAGAATGTGCGAGGACTGAGACGCCCTTTATTAGTGTACATTCATGCGTCAGAATGTGCGAGGACTGAGACGCCCTTTATTAGTGTACATCCGTGCGTCAGAATGTGCGAGGACTGAGACGCCCTTTATTAATGTACATCCGTGCGTCAGAATGTGCGAGGACTGAGACGCCCTTTATTAGTGTACATCCGTGCGTCAGAATGTGCGAGGACTGAGACGCCCTTTATTAGTGTACATCCGTGCGTCAGAATGTGCGAGAACTGAGACGCCCTTTATTAGGGTACATCCGTGCGTCATAATGTGAGAGGACTGAGACGCCCTTTATTAGTGTACATCCATGCATCAGAATGTGCGAGGACTGAGACGCCCTTTATTAGTGCACATCCGTGTGTCAGAATGTGTGAGGACTGAGACGCCGTTTATTAGTGTACATCCATGTGTCAGAATGTGCGGGGACTGAGACGCCCTTTATTAGTGCACATCCGTGTGTCAGAATGTGTGAGGACTGAGACGCCCTTTATTAGTGCACATCCGTGTGTCAGAATGTGTGAGGACTGAGACGCCCTTTATTAGTGTACATCCATGTGTCAGAATGTGTGAGGACTGAGACACCCTTTATTAGTGCACATCCGTGTGTCAGAATGTGTGAGGACTGAGACGCCCTTTATTAGTGTACATCCGTGCACCAGAATGTGCGAGGACTGAGACGCCCTTTATTAGTGTACATCCGTGCATCAGAATGTGCGAGGACTGAGACGCCCTTTATTAGTGTACATCCGTGCATCAGAATGTGCGAGGACTGAGACGCCCTTTATTAGTGTACATCCGTGCATCAGAATGTGCGAGGACTGAGACGCCCTTTATTAGTGCACATCCATGTGTCAGAATGTGCGAGGACTGAAACGCCCTTTATTAGTGTACATCCATGCGTCAGAATGTGCGAGGACTGAGACGCCCTTTATTAGTGTACATCCGTGTGTCAGAATGTGCGAGGACTGAGACACCCTTTATTAGTGCACATCCATGCGTAAGAATGTGCGAGGACTGAGACGCCCTTTATTAGTGTACATCCGTGCATCAGAATGTGCGAGGACTGAGACGCCCTTTATTAGTGTACATCCGTGCATCAGAATGTGCGAGGACTGAGACACCCTTTATTAGTGTACATCCGTGCATCAGAATGTGCGAGGACTGAGACGCCCTTTATTAGTGCACATCCATGTGTCAGAATGTGCGAGGACTGAGACGCCCTTTATTAGTGTACATCCATGCGTCAGAATGTGCGAGGACTGAGACGCCCTTTATTAGTGCACATCCATGTGTCAGAATGTGCGAGGACTGAGACGCCCTTTATTAGTGTACATCCATGCGTCAGAATGTGCGAGGACTGAGACGCCCTTTATTAGTGCACATCCATGTGTCAGAATGTGCGAGGACTGAGACGCCCTTTATTAGTGTACATCCATGCGTCAGAATGTGCGAGGACTGAGACGCCCTTTATTAGTGCACATCCATGTGTCAGAATGTGCGAGCACTGAGACACCCTTTATTAGTGTACATCCGTGCATCAGAATGTGCGAGGACTGAGACGCCCTTTATTAGTGTACATCCGTGTGTCAGAATGTGCGAGGACTGAGACGCCCTTTATTAGTGCACATCCATGTGTCAGAATGTGCGAGGACTGAGACGCCCTTTATTAGTGTACATCCATGCGTCAGAATGTGCAAGGACTGAGACGCCCTTTATTAGTGTACATCCGTGCGTCAGAATGTGCGAGGACTGAGACGCCCTTTATTAGTGTACATCCGTGCGTCAGAATGTGCGAGAACTGAGACGCCCTTTATTAGTGCACATCCATGTGTCAGAATGTGCGAGGACTGAGACGCCCTTTATTAGTGTACATCCATGCGTCAGAATGTGCGAGGACTGAGACGCCCTTTATTAGTGTACATCCATGTGTCAGAATGTGCGAGGACTGAGACGCCCTTTATTAGTGTACATCCGTGTGTCAGAATGTGAGAGGACTGAGACGCCCTTTATTAGTGTACATCCGTGCGTCAGAATGTGCGAGGACTGAGACGCCCTTTATTAGTGTACATCCATGCGTCAGAATGTGCGAGGACTGAGACGCCCTTTATTAGTGTACATCCGTGCGTCAGAATGTGCGAGGACTGAGACGCCCTTTATTAGTGTACATCCGTGCGTCAGAATGTGCGAGGACTGAGACGCCCTTTATTAGTGTACATCCGTGCGTCAGAATGTGCGAGGACTGAGACGCCCTTTATTAGTGTACGTCCATGCGTCAGAATGTGCGAGGACTGAGACGCCCTTTATTAGTGTACATCCATGCGTCAGAATGTGCGAGGACTGAGACGCCCTTTATTAGTGTACATCCAAGCGTCAGAATGTGCGAGGACTGAGACGCCCTTTATTAGTGTACATCCGTGCGTCAGAATGTGCGTGGACTGAGACGCCCTTTATTAGTGTACATCCGTGCGTCAGAATGTGCGAGAACTGAGACGCCCTTTATTAGGGTACATCGTGCGTCATAATGTGAGAGGACTGAGACGCCCTTTATTAGTGTACATCCGTGTGTCAGAATGTGTGAGGACTGAGACGCCCTTTATTAGTGTACATCCATACATCAGAATGTGCGAGGACTGAGACGCCCTTTATTAGTGTACATCCGTGTGTCAGAATGTGTGAGGACTGAGACGCCCTTTATTAGTGTACATCCATGCGTCAGAATGTGCGAGGACTGAGACGCCCTTTATTAGTGTACATCCATGCGTCAGAATGTGCGAGGACTGAGACGCCCTTTATTAGTGTACATCCATGCGTCAGAATGTGCGAGGACTGAGACGCCCTTTATTAGTGCACATCCATGTGTCAGAATGTGCGAGGACTGAGACGCCCTTTATTAGTGTACATCCATGCGTCAGAATGTGCGAGGACTGAGACGCCCTTTATTAGTGTACATCCATGTGTCAGAATGTGCGAGGACTGAGACGCCCTTTATTAGTGCACATCCATGTGTCAGAATGTGCGAGCACTGAGACACCCTTTATTAGTGTACATCCGTGCATCAGAATGTGCGAGGACTGAGACGCCCTTTATTAGTGTACATCCGTGTGTCAGAATGTGCGAGGACTGAGACGCCCTTTATTAGTGCACATCCATGTGTCAGAATGTGCGAGGACTGAGACGCCCTTTATTAGTGTACATCCATGCGTCAGAATGTGCGAGGACTGAGACGCCCTTTATTAGTGTACATCCATGTGTCAGAATGTGCGAGGACTGAGACGCCCTTTATTAGTGTACATCCGTGCGTCAGAATGTGCGAGGACTGAGACGCCCTTTATTAGTGTACATCCGTGCGTCAGAATGTGCGAGAACTGAGACGCCCTTTATTAGTGTACATCCGTGCGTCAGAATGTGCGAGGACTGAGACGCCCTTTATTAGTGTACATCCATGCGTCAGAATGTGCGAGGACTGAGACGCCCTTTATTAGTGTACATCCGTGCGTCAGAATGTGCGAGGACTGAGACGCCCTTTATTAGTGTACATCCGTGCGTCAGAATGTGCGAGGACTGAGACGCCCTTTATTAGTGTACATCCGTGCGTCAGAATGTGCGAGGACTGAGACGCCCTTTATTAGTGTACATCCGTGTGTCAGAATGTGCGAGGACTGAGACGCCCTTTATTAGTGTACGTCCATGCGTCAGAATGTGCGAGGACTGAGACGCCCTTTATTAGTGTACATCCATGCGTCAGAATGTGCGAGGACTGAGACGCCCTTTATTAGTGTACATCCATGCGTCAGAATGTGCGAGGACTGAGACGCCCTTTATTAGTGTACATCCGTGCGTCAGAATGTGCGTGGACTGAGACGCCCTTTATTAGTGTACATCCGTGTGTCAGAATGTGTGAGGACTGAGACGCCCTTTATTAGTGTACATCCGTGCGTCAGAATGTGCGTGGACTGAGACGCCCTTTATTAGTGTACATCCGTGTGTCAGAATGTGCGAGGACTGAGACGCCCTTTATTAGTGTACATCCGTGTGTCAGAATGTGTGAGGACTGAGACGCCCTTTATTAGTGTACGTCCATGCGTCAGAATGTGCGAGGACTGAGACGCCCTTTATTAGTGTACATCCATGTGTCAGAATGTGTGAGGACTGAGACGCCCTTTATTAGTGCACATCCATGCGTCAGAATGTGCGAGGACTGAGACGCCCTTTATTAGTGTACATCCATGCGTCAGAATGTGCGAGGACTGAGACGCCCTTTATTAGTGTACATCCGTGCGTCAGAATGTGCGTGGACTGAGACGCCCTTTATTAGTGTACATCCGTGCGTCAGAATGTGCGAGAACTGAGACGCCCTTTATTAGGGTACATCGTGCGTCATAATGTGAGAGGACTGAGACGCCCTTTATTAGTGTACATCCGTGTGTCAGAATGTGTGAGGACTGAGACGCCCTTTATTAGTGTACATCCATGTGTCAGAATGTGAGAGGACTGAGACGCCCTTTATTAGTGCACATCCATGCGTCAGAATGTGCGAGAACTGAGACGCCCTTTATTAGTGTACATCCGTGCATCAGAATGTGCGAGGACTGAGACGCCCTTTATTAGTGTACATCCATGCGTCAGAATGTGCGAGGACTGAGACGCCCTTTATTAGTGCACATCCATGTGTCAGAATGTGCGAGAACTGAGACGCCCTTTATTAGTGTACATCCGTGCATCAGAATGTGCGAGGACTGAGACACCCTTTATTAGTGCACATCCATGTGTCAGAATGTGCGAGGACTGAGACGCCCTTTATTAGTGTACATCCGTGTGTCAGAATGTGTGAGGACTGAGAAGCCCTTTATTAGTGTACATCCGTGCATCAGAATGTGCGAGGACTGAGACGCCCTTTATTAGTGCACATCCATGTGTCAGAATGTGCGAGGACTGAGACACCCTTTATTAGTGTACATCCATGCGTCAGAATGTGCGAGGACTAAGACGCCCTTTATTAGTGTACATCCGTGCGTCAGAATGTGCGAGGACTGAGACGCCCTTTATTAGTGTACATCCATGCGTCAGAATGTGCGAGGACTGAGACGCCCTTTATTAGTGTACATCCGTGCGTCAGAATGTGCGAGGACTGAGACGCCCTTTATTAGTGTACATCCATGCGTCAGAATGTGCGAGGACTGAGACGCCCTTTATTAGTGTACATCCGTGCGTCAGAATGTGCGAGGACTGAGACGCCCTTTATTAGGGTACATCCGTGCGTCAGAATGTGATAGGACTGAGACGCCCTTTATTAGTGTACATCCGTGTGTCAGAATTTGTGAGGACTGAGACGCCCTTTATTAGTGTACATCCATGCGTCAGAATGTGCGAGGACTGAGACGCCCTTTATTAGTGTACATCCGTGCGTCAGAATGTGCGAGGACTGAGACGCCCTTTATTAGCGTACATCCGTGCGTCAGAATGTGCGAGGACTGAGACGCCCTTTATTAGTGCACATCCATGTGTCAGAATTTGTGAGGACTGAGACGCCCTTTATTAGTGTACATCCATGCGTCAGAATGTGCGAGGACTGAGACGCCCTTTATTAGTGTACATCCGTGCGTCAGAATGTGCGAGGACTGAGACGCCCTTTATTAGCGTACATCCGTGCGTCAGAATGTGCGAGGACTGAGACGCCCTTTATTAGTGTACATCCGTGCGTCAGAATGTGCGAGAACTGAGACGCCCTTTATTAGGGTACATCCGTGCGTCAGAATGTGAGAGGACTGAGACGCCCTTTATTAGTGTACATCCATGCATCAGAATGTGCGAGGACTGAGACGCCCTTTATTAGTGTACATCCGTGCATCAGAATGTGCGAGGACTGAGACGCCCTTTATTAGTGTACATCCGTGCGTCAGAATGTGCGAGTACTGAGACGCCCTTTATTAGGGTACGTCCGTGCGTCAGAATGTGAGAGGACTGAGACGCCCTTTATTAGTGTACATCCATGCATCAGAATGTGCGAGGACTGAGACGTCCTTTATTAGTGTACATCCGTGTGTCAGAATGTGTGAGGACTGAGACGCCCTATATTAGTGCACATCCGTGTGTCAGAATGTGTGAGGACTGAGACGCCCTTTATTAGTGTACATCCGTGTGTCAGAATGTGTGAGGACTGAGACGCCCTTTATTAGTGTACATCCGTGCGTCAGAATGTGAGAGGACTGAGACACCTTTTATTAGTGCACATCCGTGTGTCAGAATGTGCGAGGACTGAGACGCCCTTTATTAGTGCACATCCGTGTGTCAGAATGTGCGAGGACTGAGACGCCCTTTATTAGTGCACATCCGTGTGTCAGAATGTGTGAGGACTGAGACGCCCTTTATTAGTGCACATCCGTGTGTCAGAATGTGTGAGGACTGAGACGCCCTTTATTAGTGCACATCCGTGTGTCAGAATGTGTGAGGACTGAGACGCCCTTTATTAGTGTACATTCATGCGTCAGAATGTGCGAGGACTGAGACGCCCTTTATTAGTGTACATCCGTGCGTCAGAATGTGCGAGAACTGAGACGCCCTTTATTAGGGTACATCCGTGTGTCAGAATGTGAGAGGACTGAGACGCCCTTTATTAGTGTACATCCATGCATCAGAATGTGCGAGGACTGAGACGCCCTATATTAGTGCACATCCGTGTGTCAGAATGTGTGAGGACTGAGACGCCCTTTATTAGTGTACATCCATGTGTCAGAATGTGTGAGGACTGAGACGCCCTTTATTAGTGTACATCCGTGTGTCAGAATGTGCGAGGACTGAGACGCCCTTTATTAGAGTACATCCGGCGTCAGAATGTGTGAGGACTGAGACGCCCTTTATTAGTGTACAACCGTGTGTCAGAATGTGAGAGGACTGAGACGCCCTTTATTAGTGTACATCCGTGTGTCAGAATGTGTGAGGACTGAGACGCCCTTTATTAGGGTACATCCGTGCGTCAGAATGTGAGAGGACTGAGACGCCCTTTATTAGTGTACATCCATGCATCAGAATGTGCGAGGACTGAGACGCCCTATATTAGTGCACATCCGTGTGTCAGAATGTGTGAGGACTGAGACGCCCTTTATTAGTGTACATCCATGTGTCAGAATGTGTGAGGACTGAGACGCCCTTTATTAGTGTACATCCGTGTGTCAGAATGTGCGAGGCCTGAGACGCCCTTTATTAGTGTACATCCGTGTGTCAGAATGTGCGAGGACTGAGACGCCCTTTATTAGTGCACATCCATGTGTCAGAATGTGTGAGGACTGAGACGCCCTTTATTAGTGTACATCCGGCGTCAGAATGTGCGAGGACTGAGACGCCCTTTATTAGTGTACATCCGTGTGTCAGAATGTGAGAGGACTGAGACGCCCTTTATTAGTGTACATCCGTGTGTCAGAATGTGTGAGGACTGAGACGCCCTTTATTAGTGTACAACCGTGTGTCAGAATGTGAGAGGACTGAGACGCCCTTTATTAGTGTACATCCGTGTGTCAGAATGTGTGAGGACTGAGACGCCCTTTATTAGTGCACATCCGTGTGTCAGAATGTGCGAGGACTGAGGCGCCCTTTGTTAGTGTACATCCGGCGTCAGAATGTGCGAGGACTGAGACGCCCTTTATTAGTGTACATCCGGCGTCAGAATGTGCGAGGACTGAGACGCCCTTTATTAGTACACATCCGTGTGTCAGAATGTGAGAGGACTGAGACGCCCTTTATTAGTGCACATCCGTGTGTCAGAATGTGTGAGGACTGAGACGTCCTTTATTAGTGTACAGCCGTGTGTCAGAATGTGTGAGGACTGAGACGCCCTTTATTAGTGCACATCCATGTGTCAGAATGTGCGAGAACTGAGACGCCCTTTATTAGTGTACTTCCGTGCATCAGAATGTGCGAGGACTGAGACGCCCTTTATTAGTGCACATCCGTGTGTCAGAATGTGTGAGGACTGAGACGTCCTTTATTAGTGTACAGCCGTGTGTCAGAATGTGTGAGGACTGAGACGCCCTTTATTAGTGCACATCCATGTGTCAGAATGTGCGAGAACTGAGACGCCCTTTATTAGTGTACTTCCGTGCATCAGAATGTGTGAGGACTGAGACGCCCTTTATTAGCGTACATCCGTGCGTCAGAATGTGCGAGGACTGAGACGCCCTTTATTAGCGTACATCCGTGCGTCAGAATGTGCGAGGACTGAGACGCCCTTTATTAGTGTACATCCGTGCGTCAGAATGTGCGAGAACTGAGACGCCCTTTATTAGGGTACATCCGTGCGTCAGAATGTGAGAGGACTGAGACGCCCTTTATTAGTGTACATCCATGCATCAGAATGTGCGAGGACTGAGACGCCCTATATTAGTGCACATCCGTGTGTCAGAATGTGTGAGGACTGAGACGCCCTTTATTAGTGCACATCCGTGTGTCAGAATGTGTGAGGACTGAGACGCCCTTTATTAGTGTACATCCGTGTGTCAGAATGTGTGAGGACTGAGACGCCCTTTATTAGTGTACATCCGTGTGTCAGAATGTGCGAGGACTGAGACGCCCTTTATTAGTGTACATCCGGCGTCAGAATGTGCGAGGACTGAGACGCCCTTTATTAGTGTACAACCGTGTGTCAGAATGTGAGAGGACTGAGACGCCCTTTATTAGTGTACATCCGTGTGTCAGAATGTGTGAGGACTGAGACGCCCTTTATTAGGGTACATCCGTGCGTCAGAATGTGAGAGGACTGAGACGCCCTTTATTAGTGTACATCCATGCATCAGAATGTGCGAGGACTGAGACGCCCTATATTAGTGCACATCCGTGTGTCAGAATGTGTGAGGACTGAGACGCCCTTTATTAGTGTACATCCATGTGTCAGAATGTGTGAGGACTGAGACGCCCTTTATTAGTGTACATCCGTGTGTCAGAATGTGCGAGGCCTGAGACGCCCTTTATTAGTGTACATCCGTGTGTCAGAATGTGTGAGGACTGAGACGCCCTTTATTAGTGTACATCCATGTGTCAGAATGTGTGAGGACTGAGACGCCCTTTATTAGTGTACATCCATGTGTCAGAATGTGTGAGGACTGAGACGCCCTTTATTAGTGTACATCCATGTGTCAGAATGTGTGAGGACTGAGACGCCCTTTATTAGTGTACATCCGTGTGTCAGAATGTGCGAGGCCTGAGACGCCCTTTATTAGTGTACATCCGTGTGTCAGAATGTGCGAGGCCTGAGACGCCCTTTATTAGTGTACATCCGTGTGTCAGAATGTGCGAGGCCTGAGACGCCCTTTATTAGTGTACATCCATGTGTCAGAATGTGCGAGGACTGAGACGCCCTTTATTAGTGCACATCCATGTGTCAGAATGTGTGAGGACTGAGACGCCCTTTATTAGTGTACATCCGGCGGCAGAATGTGCGAGGACTGAGACGCCCTTTATTAGTGTACATCCGTGTGTCAGAATGTGAGAGGACTGAGACGCCCTTTATTAGTGTACATCCGTGTGTCAGAATGTGTGAGGACTGAGACGCCCTTTATTAGTGTACAACCGTGTGTCAGAATGTGTGAGGACTGAGACGCCCTTTATTAGTGCACATCCGTGTGTCAGAATGTGTGAGGACTGAGACGCCCTTTATTAGTGTACATCCGTGTGTCAGAATGTGAGAGGACTGAGACCCCCTTTATTAGTGTACATCCATGTGTCAGAATGTGCGAGGACTGAGACACCCTTTATTAGTGCACATCCGTGTGTCAGAATGTGAGAGGACTGAGACGCCCTTTATTAGTGTACATCCGTGTGTCAGAATGTGAGAGGACTGAGACGCCCTTTATTAGTGCACATCCGTGTGTCAGAATGTGAGAGGACTGAGACGCCCTTTATTAGTGTACATCCGTGTGTCAGAATGTGCGAGGACTGAGGCGCCCTTTGTTAGTGTACATCCGGCGTCAGAATGTGCGAGGACTGAGACGCCCTTTATTAGTGTACATCCGGCGTCAGAATGTGCGAGGACTGAGACGCCCTTTATTAGTACACATCTGTGTGTCAGAATGTGAGAGGACTGAGACGCCCTTTATTAGTGCACATCCGTGTGTCAGAATGTGTGAGGACTGAGACGTCCTTTATTAGTGTACAGCCGTGTGTCAGAATGTGTGAGGACTGAGACGCCCTTTATTAGTGCACATCCATGTGTCAGAATGTGCGAGAACTGAGACGCCCTTTATTAGTGTACATCCGTGCATCAGAATGTGCGAGGACTGAGACGCCCTTTATTAGTGTACATCCGTGTGTATGAATGTGCGAGGACTGAGACGCCCTTTATTAGCGTACATCCGTGCGTCAGAATGTGCGAGGACTGAGACGCCCTTTATTAGTGTACATCCGTGCGTCAGAATGTGCGAGAACTGAGACGCCCTTTATTAGGGTACATCCGTGCGTCAGAATGTGAGAGGACTGAGACGCCCTTTATTAGTGTACATCCATGCATCAGAATGTGCGAGGACTGAGACGCCCTATATTAGTGCACATCCGTGTGTCAGAATGTGTGAGGACTGAGACGCCCTTTATTAGTGTACATCCGTGTGTCAGAATGTGTGAGGACTGAGACGCCCTTTATTAGTGTACATCCGTGTGTCAGAATGTGTGAGGACTGAGACGCCCTTTATTAGTGTACATCCGTGCGTCATAATGTGAGAGGACTGAGACACCTTTTATTAGTGCACATCCGTGTGTCAGAATGTGCGAGGACTGAGACGCCCTTTATTAGTGCACATCCGTGTGTCAGAATGTGCGAGGACTGAGACGCCCTTTATTAGTGCACATCCGTGTGTCAGAATGTGTGAGGACTGAGACGCCCTTTATTAGTGCACATCCGTGTGTCAGAATGTGTGAGGACTGAGACGCCCTTTATTAGCGTACATCCGTGTGTCAGAATGTGTGAGGACTGAGACGCCCTTTATTAGTGTACATCCATGCGTCAGAATGTGCGAGGACTGAGACGCCCTTTATTAGTGTACATCCGTGCGTCAGAATGTGCGAGAACTGAGACGCCCTTTATTAGGGTACATCCGTGCGTCAGAATGTGAGAGGACTGAGACGCCCTTTATTAGTGTACATCCATGCATCAGAATGTGCGAGGACTGAGACGCCCTTTATTAGTGTACATCCGTGTGTCAGAATGTGTGAGGACTGAGACGCCCTTTATTAGTGTACATCCGTGTGTCAGAATGTGCGAGGACTGAGACGCCCTTTATTAGTGTACATCCGGCGTCAGAATGTGCGAGGACTGAGACGCCCTTTATTAGTGTACATCCGTGTGTCAGAATGTGTGAGGACTGAGACGCCCTTTATTAGTGCACATCCGTGTGTCAGAATGTGAGAGGACTGAGACGCCCTTTATTAGTGTACATCCGTGTGTCAGAATGTGAGAGGACTGAGACGCCCTTTATTAGTGCACATCCGTGTGTCAGAATGTGTGAGGACTGAGACGCCCTTTATTAGTGTACATCCGTGTGTCAGAATGTGAGAGGACTGAGACGCCCTTTATTAGTGCACATCCGTGTGTCAGAATGTGAGAGGACTGAGACGCCCTTTATTAGTGTACATCCGTGTGTCAGAATGTGAGAGGACTGAGACGCCCTTTATTAGTGCACATCCGTGTGTCAGAATGTGTGAGGACTGAGACGCCCTTTATTAGTGTACATCCGTGTGTCAGAATGTGAGAGGACTGAGACGCCCTTTATTAGTGCACATCCGTGTGTCAGAATGTGAGAGGACTGAGACGCCCTTTATTAGTGCACATCCGTGTGTCAGAATGTGTGAGGACTGAGACGCCCTTTATTAGTGTACATCCGTGTGTCAGAATGTGAGAGGACTGAGACGCCCTTTATTAGTGCACATCCGTGTGTCAGAATGTGAGAGGACTGAGACGCCCTTTATTAGTGCACATCCGTGTGTAAGAATGTGAGAGGACTGAGACGCCCTTTATTAGTGTACATCCGTGTGTCAGAATGTGTGAGGACTGAGACGCCCTTTATTAGTGCACATCCGTGTGTCAGAATGTGTGAGGACTGAGACGCCCTTTATTAGTGTACATCCGTGTGTCAGAATGTGAGAGGACTGAGACGCCCTTTATTAGTGCACATCCGTGTGTCAGAATGTGTGAGGACTGAGACGCCCTTTATTAGTGCACATCCGTGTGTCAGAATGTGTGAGGACTGAGACGCCCTTTATTAGTGCACATCCGTGCGTCAGAATGTGTGAGGACTGAGACGCCCTTTATTAGTGCACATCCATGTGTCAGAATGTGTGAGGACTGAGACGCCCTTTATTAGTGTACATCCGTGTGTCAGAATGTGTGAGGACTGAGACGTCCTTTATTAGTGTACAGCCGTGTGTCAGAATGTGTGAGGACTGAGACACCCTTTATTAGTGTACATCCGTGCGTCAGAATGTGTGAGGACTGAGACGCCCTTTATTAGTGCACATCCATGTGTCAGAATGTGTGAGGACTGAGACGCCCTTTATTAGTGTACATCCATGCGTCAGAATGTGCGAGGACTGAGACGCCCTTTATTAGTGTACATCCGTGCGTCAGAATGTGCGAGGACTGAGACGCCCTTTATTAGCGTACATCCGTGCGTCAGAATGTGCGAGGACTGAGACGCCCTTTATTAGTGTACATCCGTGCGTCAGAATGTGCGAGAACTGAGACGCCCTTTATTAGGGTACATCCGTGCGTCAGAATGTGAGAGGACTGAGACGCCCTTTATTAGTGTACATCCGTGCATCAGAATGTGCGAGGACTGAGACGCCCTTTATTAGTGTACATCCGTGCGTCAGAATGTGCGAGAACTGAGACGCCCTTTATTAGGGTACATCCGTGCGTCAGAATGTGAGAGGACTGAGACGCCCTTTATTAGTGTACATCCATGCATCAGAATGTGCGAGGACTGAGACGCCCTATATTAGTGCACATCCGTGTGTCAGAATGTGTGAGGACTGAGACGCCCTTTATTAGTGTACATCCGTGTGTCAGAATGTGTGAGGACTGAGACGCCCTTTATTAGTGTACATCCGTGTGTCAGAATGTGTGAGGACTGAGACGCCCTTTATTAGTGTACATCCGTGCGTCAGAATGTGAGAGGACTGAGACACCTTTTATTAGTGCACATCCGTGTGTCAGAATGTGCGAGGACTGAGACGCCCTTTATTAGTGTACATCCGTGTGTCAGAATGTGCGAGGACTGAGACGCCCTTTATTAGTGCACATCCGTGTGTCAGAATGTGTGAGGACTGAGACGCCCTTTATTAGTGCACATCCGTGTGTCAGAATGTGTGAGGACTGAGACGCCCTTTATTAGTGCACATCCGTGTGTCAGAATGTGTGAGGACTGAGACGCCCTTTATTAGTGTACATCCATGCGTCAGAATGTGCGAGGACTGAGACGCCCTTTATTAGTGTACATCCGTGCGTCAGAATGTGCGAGAACTGAGACACCCTTTATTAGGGTACATCCGTGTGTCAGAATGTGTGAGGACTGAGACGCCCTTTATTAGTGTACATCCGTGTGTCAGAATGTGTGAGGACTGAGACGCCCTTTATTAGTGTACATCCGTGTGTCAGAATGTGTGAGGACTGAGACGCCCTTTATTAGTGTACATCCGTGTGTCAGAATGTGTGAGGACTGAGACGCCCTTTATTAGTGTACATCCATGTGTCAGAATGTGCGAGGACTGAGACGCCCTTTATTAGTGTACATCCATGCATCAGAATGTGCGAGGACTGAGACGCCCTATATTAGTGCACATCCGTGTGTCAGAATGTGCGAGGACTGAGACGCCCTTTATTAGTGTACATCCGTGTGTCAGAATGTGTGAGGACTGAGACGCCCTTTATTAGTGTACATCCATGTGTCAGAATGAGTGAGGACTGAGACGCCCTTTATTAGTGTACATCCGTGTGTCAGAATGTGTGAGGACTGAGACGCCCTTTATTAGTGTACATCCGTGTGTCAGAATGTGCGAGGACTGAGACGCCCTTTATTAGTGTACATCCGGCGTCAGAATGTGCGAGGACTGAGACGCCCTTTATTAGTGTACAACCGTGTGTCAGAATGTGAGAGGACTGAGACGCCCTTTATTAGTGTACATCCGTGTGTCAGAATGTGTGAGGACTGAGACGCCCTTTATTAGTGTACATCCGTGTGTCAGAATGTGTGAGGACTGAGACGCCCTTTATTAGTGCACATCCGTGCGTCAGAATGTGAGAGGACTGAGACGCCCTTTATTAGTGTACATCCATGCATCAGAATGTGCGAGGACTGAGACGCCCTATATTAGTGCACATCCGTGTGTCAGAATGTGTGAGGACTGAGACGCCCTTTATTAGTGTACATCCATGTGTCAGAATGTGTGAGGACTGAGACGCCCTTTATTAGTGTACATCCGTGTGTCAGAATGTGCGAGGCCTGAGACGCCCTTTATTAGTGTACATCCGTGTGTCAGAATGTGCGAGGACTGAGACGCCCTTTATTAGTGCACATCCATGTGTCAGAATGTGTGAGTACTGAGACGCCCTTTATTAGTGTACATCCGGCGTCAGAATGTGTGAGGACTGAGACGCCCTTTATTAGTGTACAACCGTGTGTCAGAATGTGTGAGGACTGAGACGTCCTTTATTAGTGTACAGCCGTGCATCAGAATGTGCGAGGACTGAGACGCCCTTTATTAGTGTACATCCATGTGTCAGAATGTGCGAGGACTGAGACGCCCTTTATTAGTGCACATCCGTGTGTCAGAATGTGTGAGGACTGAGACGCCCTTTATTAGTGCACATCCGTGTGTCAGAATGTGTGAGGACTGAGACGCCCTTTATTAGTGTACATCCGTGTGTCAGAATGTGTGAGGACTGAGACGCCCTTTATTAGTGCACATCCGTGTGTCAGAATGTACGAGGACTGAGACGCCCTTTATTAGTGTACATCCGGCGTCAGAATGTGCGAGGACTGAGACGCCCTTTATTAGTGTACAACCGTGTGTCAGAATGTGAGAGGACTGAGACGCCCTTTATTAGCGTACATCCGTGTGTCAGAATGTGTGAGGACTGAGACGTCCTTTATTAGTGTACATCCATGTGTCAGAATGTGCGAGAACTGAGACGCCCTTTATTAGTGCACATCCGTGTGTCAGAATGTGCGAGAACTGAGACGCCCTTTATTAGTGTACATCCGTGCATCAGAATGTGCGAGGACTGAGACGCCCTTTATTAGTGTACATCCGTGTGTATGAATGTGAGAGGACTGAGACGCCCTTTATTAGTGCACATCCATGTGTCAGAATGTGCGAGAACTGAGACGCCCTTTATTAGTGTACATCCGTGCATCAGAATGTGCGAGGACTGAGGCGCCCTTTATTAGTGTACATCCATGCGTCAGAATGTGCGAGGACTGAGACGCCCTTTATTAGTGCACATCCATGTGTCAGAATGTGCGAGAACTGAGACGCCCTTTATTAGTGTACATCCATGCATCAGAATGTGCGAGGACTGAGACACCCTTTATTAGTGTACATCCGTGCATCAGAATGTGCGAGGACTGAGACGCCCTTTATTAGTGCACATCCATGTGTCAGAATGTGCGAGGACTGAGACGCCCTTTATTAGTGTACATCCATGCGTCAGAATGTGCGAGGACTAAGACGCCCTTTATTAGTGTACATCCGTGCGTCAGAATGTGCGAGGACTGAGACGCCCTTTATTAGTGTACATCCATGCGTCAGAATGTGCGAGGACTGAGACACCCTTTATTAGTGTACATACGTGTGTCAGAATGTGTGAGGACTGAGACGCCCTTTATTAGTGTACATCCATGCGTCAGAATGTGCGAGGACTGAGACGCCCTTTATTAGTGTACATCCGTGCGTCAGAATGTGCGAGGACTGAGACGCCCTTTATTAGTGTACATCCATGCGTCAGAATGTGCGAGGACTGAGACGCCCTTTATTAGTGTACATCCGTGCGTCAGAATGTGCGAGGACTGAGACGCCCTTTATTAGGGTACATCCGTGCGTCAGAATGTGATAGGACTGAGACGCCCTTTATTAGTGTACATCCGTGCGTCAGAATGTGCGAGGACTGAGACGCCCTTTATTAGGGTACATCCGTGCGTCAGAATGTGATAGGACTGAGACGTCCTTTATTAGTGTACATCCGTGTGTCAGAATGTGCGAGGACTGAGACGCCCTTTATTAGTGTACATCCGTGTGTCAGAATGTGCGAGGACTGAGACGCCCTTTATTAGTGCACATCCATGTGTCAGAATGTGTGAGGACTGAGACGCCCTTTATTAGTGTACATCCATGCGTCAGAATGTGCGAGGACTGAGACGCCCTTTATTAGTGTACATCCGTGCGTCAGAATGTGCGAGGACTGAGACGCCCTTTATTAGCGTACATCCGTGCGTCAGAATGTGCGAGGACTGAGACGCCCTTTATTAGTGCACATCCGTGTGTCAGAATGTGCGAGGACTGAGACGCCCTTTATTAGTGCACATCCGTGTGTCAGAATGTGTGAGGACTGAGACGCCCTTTATTAGTGCACATCCGTGTGTCAGAATGTGTGAGGACTGAGACGCCCTTTATTAGTGTACATCCGTGCGTCAGAATGTGCGAGAACTGAGACGCCCTTTATTAGGGTACATCCGTGCGTCAGAATGTGAGAGGACTGAGACGCCCTTTATTAGTGTACATCCGTGCATCAGAATGTGCGAGGACTGAGACGCCCTTTATTAGTGTACATCCGTGCGTCAGAATGTGCGAGAACTGAGACGCCCTTTATTAGGGTACATCCGTGCGTCAGAATGTGAGAGGACTGAGACGCCCTTTATTAGTGTACATCCATGCATCAGAATGTGCGAGGACTGAGACGCCCTTTATTAGTGTACATCCGTGTGTCAGAATGTGTGAGGACTGAGACGCCCTTTATTAGTGTACATCCATGTGTCAGAATGTGTGAGGACTGAGACGCCCTTTATTAGTGTACATCCGTGTGTCAGAATGTGTGAGGACTGAGACGCCCTTTATTAGTGTACATCCGTGCGTCAGAATGTGAGAGGACTGAGACGCCCTTTATTAGTGTACATCCATGCATCAGAATGTGCGAGGACTGAGACGCCCTTTATTAGTGTACATCCGTGTGTCAGAATGTGTGAGGACTGAGACGCCCTTTATTAGTGTACATCCATGTGTCAGAATGTGTGAGGACTGAGACGCCCTTTATTAGTGTACATCCGTGTGTCAGAATGTGTGAGGACTGAGACGCCCTTTATTAGTGTACAGCCGTGTGTCAGAATGTGTGAGGACTGAGACACCCTTTATTAGTGTACATCCGTGTGTCAGAATGTGTGAGGACTGAGACACCCTTTATTAGTGTACATCCGTGTGTCAGAATGTGTGAGGACTGAGACCCCCTTTATTAGTGTACATCCGTGTGTCAGAATGTGTGAGGACTGAGACGCCCTTTATTAGTGTACATCCGTGTGTCAGAATGTGCGAGGACTGAGACGCCCTTTATTAGTGTACATCCGTGCGTCAGAATGTGTGAGGACTGAGACGTCCTTTATTAGTGTACAGCCGTGTGTCAGAATGTGCGAGGACTGAGACGCCCTTTATTAGTGTACATCAGTGTGTCAGAATGTGTGAGGACTGAGACGCCCTTTATTAGTGTACATCCGTGTGTCAGAATGTGTGAGGACTGAGACGTCCTTTATTAGTGTACAGCCGTGTGTCAGAATGTGTGAGGACTGAGACGCCCTTTATTAGTGTACATCCGTGCGTCAGAATGTGTGAGGACTGAGACGTCCTTTATTAGTGTACAGCCGTGTGTCAGAATGTGCGAGGACTGAGACGCCCTTTATTAGTGTACATCCGTGCGTCAGAATGTGTGAGGACTGAGACGTCCTTTATTAGTGTACAGCCGTGTGTCAGAATGTGTGAGGACTGAGACGCCCTTTATTAGTGTACATCCGTGCGTCAGAATGTGTGAGGACTGAGACGTCCTTTATTAGTGTACAGCCGTGTGTCAGAATGTGCGAGGACTGAGACGCCCTTTATTAGTGTACAGCCGTGTGTCAGAATGTGTGAGGACTGAGACGCCCTTTATTAGTGTACATCCGTGCGTCAGAATGTGTGAGGACTGAGACGTCCTTTATTAGTGTACAGCCGTGTGTCAGAATGTGTGAGGACTGAGACGCCCTTTATTAGTGTACAGCCGTGTGTCAGAATGTGTGAGGACTGAGACGCCCTTTATTAGTGTACATCCGTGTGTCAGAATGTGCGAGGACTGAGACGCCCTTTATTAGTGTACATCCGGCGTCAGAATGTGCGAGGACTGAGACGCCCTTTATTAGTGTACATCCGTGTGTCAGAATGTGTGAGGACTGAGACGCCCTTTATTAGTGTACATCCGGCGTCAGAATGTGCGAGGACTGAGACGCCCTTTATTAGTGTACAACCATGTGTCAGAATGTGAGAGGACTGAGACGCCCTTTATTAGTGTACATCCGTGTGTCAGAATGTGTGAGGACTGAGACGCCCTTTATTAGTGCACATCCGTGTGTCAGAATGTGCGAGGACTGAGGCGCCCTTTATTAGTGTACATCCGGCGTCAGAATGTGCGAGGACTGAGACGCCCTTTATTAGTGTACATCCGTGTGTCAGAATGTGAGAGGACTGAGACGCCCTTTATCAGTGTACATCCGTGTGTCAGAATGTGCGAGGACTGAGGCGCCCTTTATTAGTGTACATCCGGCGTCAGAATGTGCGAGGACTGAGACGCCCTTTATTAGTGTACATCCGTGCATCAGAATGTGCGAGGACTGAGACGCCCTTTATTAGTGTACATCCGTGTGTCAGAATGTGCGAGGACTGAGACGCCCTTTATTAGTGTACATCCGTGTGTATGAATGTGAGAGGACTGAGACGCCCTTTATTAGTGCACATCCAAGTGTCAGAATGTGTGAGGACTGAGACGCCCTTTATTAGTGCACATCCGTGTGTCAGAATGTGTGAGGACTGAGACGCCCTTTATTAGTGTACATCCGTGTGTCAGAATGTGCGAGGACTGAGACGCCCTTTATTAGTGTACATCCGTGTGTATGAATGTGAGAGGACTGAGACGCCCTTTATTAGTGCACATCCAAGTGTCAGAATGTGTGAGGACTGAGACGCCCTTTATTAGTGCACATCCGTGTGTCAGAATGTGTGAGGACTGAGACGCCCTTTATTAGTGCACATCCGTGTGTCAGAATGTGTGAGGACTGAGACGCCCTTTATTAGTGTACATCCATGCGTCAGAATGTGCGAGGACTGAGACGCCCTTTATTAGTGTACATCCGGCGTCAGAATGTGCGAGGACTGAGACGCCCTTTATTAGTGTACAACCGTGTGTCAGAATGTGTGAGGACTGAGACGCCCTTTATTAGTGTACAGCCGTGTGTCAGAATGTGTGAGGACTGAGACGCCCTTTATTAGTGTACATCCGTGTGTCAGAATGTGTGAGGACTGAGACGCCCTTTATTAGTGTACATCCGTGCATCAGAATGTGCGAGGACTGAGACGCCCTTTATTAGTGTACATCCGTGTGTCAGAATGTGCGAGGAATGAGACGCCCTTTATTAGGGTACATCCGTGCGTCAGAATGTGAGAGGACTGAGACGCCCTTTATTAGTGTACATCCATGTGTCAGAATGTGCGAGGACTGAGACGCCCTTTATTAGTGTACATCCGTGCATCAGAATGTGCGAGGACTGAGACGCCCTTTATTAGTGTACATCCATGTGTCAGAATGTGCGAGGACTGAGACGCCCTTTATTAGTGCACATCCGTGTGTCAGAATGTGTGAGGACTGAGACGCCCTTTATTAGTGTACATCCGTGTGTCAGAATGTGTGAGGACTGAGACGCCCTTTATTAGTGCACATCCGTGTGTCAGAATGTACGAGGACTGAGACGCCCTTTATTAGTGTACATCCGGCGTCAGAATGTGCGAGGACTGAGACGCCCTTTATTAGTGTACAACCGTGTGTCAGAATGTGAGAGGACTGAGACGCCCTTTATTAGTGTACATCCGTGTGTCAGAATGTGTGAGGACTGAGACGTCCTTTATTAGTGTACATCCATGTGTCAGAATGTGCGAGAACTGAGACGCCCTTTATTAGTGCACATCCGTGTGTCAGAATGTGCGAGAACTGAGACGCCCTTTATTAGTGTACTTCCGTGTGTCAGAATGTGTGAGGACTGAGACGTCCTTTATTAGTGTACAGCCGTGCATCAGAATGTGCGAGGACTGAGACGCCCTTTATTAGTGTACATCCATGTGTCAGAATGTGCGAGGACTGAGACGCCCTTTATTAGTGTACATCCGTGTGTCAGAATGTGTGAGGACTGAGACGCCCTTTATTAGTGCACATCCGTGTGTCAGAATGTGTGAGGACTGAGACGCCCTTTATTAGTGTACATCCGTGTGTCAGAATGTGTGAGGACTGAGACGCCCTTTATTAGTGCACATCCGTGTGTCAGAATGTACGAGGACTGAGACGCCCTTTATTAGTGTACATCCGGCGTCAGAATGTGCGAGGACTGAGACGCCCTTTATTAGTGTACAACCGTGTGTCAGAATGTGTGAGGACTGAGACGTCCTTTATTAGTGTACATCCGTGTGTCAGAATGTGTGAGGACTGAGACGCCCTTTATTAGTGCACATCCGTGTGTCAGAATGTACGAGGACTGAGACGCCCTTTATTAGTGTACATCCGGCGTCAGAATGTGCGAGGACTGAGACGCCCTTTATTAGTGTACAACCGTGTGTCAGAATGTGCGAGGACTGAGACGCCCTTTATTAGTGTACAACCGTGTGTCAGAATGTGAGAGGACTGAGACGCCCTTTATTAGCGTACATCCGTGTGTCAGAATGTGTGAGGACTGAGACGTCCTTTATTAGTGTACATCCATGTGTCAGAATGTGCGAGAACTGAGACGCCCTTTATTAGTGCACATCCGTGTGTCAGAATGTGCGAGAACTGAGACGCCCTTTATTAGTGTACATCCGTGCATCAGAATGTGCGAGGACTGAGACGCCCTTTATTAGTGTACATCCGTGTGTATGAATGTGAGAGGACTGAGACGCCCTTTATTAGTGCACATCCATGTGTCAGAATGTGCGAGGACTGAGACGCCCTTTATTAGTGTACATCCATGCGTCAGAATGTGCGAGGACTGAGACGCCCTTTATTAGTGCACATCCATGTGTCAGAATGTGCGAGAACTGAGACGCCCTTTATTAGTGTACATCCATGCATCAGAATGTGCGAGGACTGAGACACCCTTTATTAGTGTACATCCGTGCATCAGAATGTGCGAGGACTGAGACGCCCTTTATTAGTGCACATCCATGTGTCAGAATGTGCGAGGACTGAGACGCCCTTTATTAGTGTACATCCATGCGTCAGAATGTGCGAGGACTAAGACGCCCTTTATTAGTGTACATCCGTGCGTCAGAATGTGCGAGGACTGAGACGCCCTTTATTAGTGTACATCCATGCGTCAGAATGTGCGAGGACTGAGACACCCTTTATTAGTGTACATACGTGTGTCAGAATGTGTGAGGACTGAGACGCCCTTTATTAGTGTACATCCATGCGTCAGAATGTGCGAGGACTGAGACGCCCTTTATTAGTGTACATCCGTGCGTCAGAATGTGCGAGGACTGAGACGCCCTTTATTAGTGTACATCCATGCGTCAGAATGTGCGAGGACTGAGACGCCCTTTATTAGTGTACATCCGTGCGTCAGAATGTGCGAGGACTGAGACGCCCTTTATTAGGGTACATCCGTGCGTCAGAATGTGATAGGACTGAGACGCCCTTTATTAGTGTACATCCATGCATCAGAATGTGCGAGGACTGAGACGCCCTTTATTAGTGCACATCCATGTGTCAGAATGTGTGAGGACTGAGACGCCCTTTATTAGTGTACATCCATGCGTCAGAATGTGCGAGGACTGAGACGCCCTTTATTAGTGTACATCCGTGCGTCAGAATGTGCGAGGACTGAGACGCCCTTTATTAGCGTACATCCGTGCGTCAGAATGTGCGAGGACTGAGACGCCCTTTATTAGTGCACATCCGTGTGTCAGAATGTGCGAGGACTGAGACGCCCTTTATTAGTGCACATCCGTGTGTCAGAATGTGTGAGGACTGAGACGCCCTTTATTAGTGCACATCCGTGTGTCAGAATGTGTGAGGACTGAGACGCCCTTTATTAGTGTACATCCGTGCGTCAGAATGTGCGAGAACTGAGACGCCCTTTATTAGGGTACATCCGTGCATCAGAATGTGAGAGGACTGAGACGCCCTTTATTAGTGTACATCCATGCATCAGAATGTGCGAGGACTGAGACGCCCTTTATTAGTGTACATCCGTGTGTCAGAATGTGTGAGGACTGAGACGCCCTTTATTAGTGTACATCCATGTGTCAGAATGTGAGAGGACTGAGACGCCCTTTATTAGTGTACATCCATGTGTCAGAATGTGTGAGGACTGAGACGCCCTTTATTAGTGCACATCCGTGTGTCAGAATGTGTGAGGACTGAGACGCCCTTTATTAGTGTACATCCGTGCGTCAGAATGTGAGAGGACTGAGACGCCCTTTATTAGTGTACATCCATGCATCAGAATGTGCGAGGACTGAGACGCCCTTTATTAGCGTACATCCGTGTGTCAGAATGTGTGAGGACTGAGACGCCCTTTATTAGTGCACATCCGTGTGTCAGAATGTGTGAGGACTGAGACGCCCTTTATTAGTGTACATCCGTGCGTCAGAATGTGAGAGGACTGAGACGCCCTTTATTAGTGTACATCCATGCATCAGAATGTGCGAGGACTGAGACGCCCTTTATTAGTGTACATCCGTGTGTCAGAATGTGTGAGGACTGAGACGCCCTTTATTAGTGTACATCCGTGCGTCAGAATGTGAGAGGACTGAGACGCCCTTTATTAGTGTACATCCATGCATCAGAATGTGCGAGGACTGAGACGCCCTTTATTAGTGTACATCCGTGTGTCAGAATGTGTGAGGACTGAGACGCCCTTTATTAGTGTACATCCATGTGTCAGAATGTGTGAGGACTGAGACGCCCTTTATTAGTGTACATCCGTGTGTCAGAATGTGTGAGGACTGAGACGCCCTTTATTAGTGTACATCCGTGCGTCAGAATGTGAGAGGACTGAGACGCCCTTTATTAGTGTACATCCGTGTGTCAGAATGTGTGAGGACTGAGACGCCCTTTATTAGTGTACATCCGTGTGTCAGAATGTGTGAGGACTGAGACGCCCTTTATTAGTGTACATCCGTGCGTCAGAATGTGAGAGGACTGAGACGCCCTTTATTAGTGCACATCCGTGTGTCAGAATGTGTGAGGACTGAGACGCCCTTTATTAGTGCACATCCGTGTGTCAGAATGTGTGAGGACTGAGACGCCCTTTATTAGTGTACATCCATGCGTCAGAATGTGCGAGGACTGAGACGCCCTTTATTAGTGTACATCCGGCGTCAGAATGTGCGAGGACTGAGACGCCCTTTATTAGTGTACAACCGTGTGTCAGAATGTGAGAGGACTGAGACGCCCTTTATTAGTGTACAACCGTATGTCAGAATGTGTGAGGACTGAGACGCCCTTTATTAGTGCACATCCGTGTGTCAGAATGTGTGAGGACTGAGACGCCCTTTATTAGTGCACATCCGTGTGTCAGAATGTGCGAGGACTGAGACGCCCTTTATTAGTGCACATCCGTGTGTCAGAATGTGTGAGGACTGAGACGCCCTTTATTAGTGCACATCCGTGTGTCAGAATGTGCGAGGACTGAGACGCCCTTTATTAGTGTACATCCGTGCGTCAGAATGTGTGAGGACTGAGACGCCCTTTATTAGTGCACATCCGTGTGTCAGAATGTGCGAGGACTGAGACGCCCTTTATTAGTATACATCCGGCGTCAGAATGTGCGAGGACTGAGACGCCCTTTATTAGTGTACAACCGTGTGTCAGAATGTGAGAGGACTGAGACGCCCTTTATTAGTGTACATCCGTGTGTCAGAATGTGTGAGGACTGAGACGTCCTTTATTAGTGTACAGCCGTGTGTCAGAATGTGTGAGGACTGAGACGCCCTTTATTAGTGTACATCCATGTGTCAGAATGTGTGAGGACTGAGACGCCCTTTATTAGTGTACAGCCGTGTGTCAGAATGTGTGAGGACTGAGACGCCCTTTATTAGTGTACATCCGTGTGTCAGAATGTGTGAGGACTGAGACGTCCTTTATTAGTGTACAGCCGTGTGTCAGAATGTGTGAGGACTGAGACACCCTTTATTAGTGTACATCCGTGCGTCAGAATGTGTGAGGACTGAGACGCCCTTTATTAGTGCACATCCATGTGTCAGAATGTGTGAGGACTGAGACGCCCTTTATTAGTGTACATCCATGCGTCAGAATGTGCGAGGACTGAGACGCCCTTTATTAGTGTACATCCGTGCGTCAGAATGTGCGAGGACTGAGACGCCCTTTATTAGCGTACATCCGTGCGTCAGAATGTGCGAGGACTGAGACGCCCTTTATTAGTGTACATCCGTGCGTCAGAATGTGCGAGAACTGAGACGCCCTTTATTAGGGTACATCCGTGCGTCAGAATGTGAGAGGACTGAGACGCCCTTTATTAGTGTACATCCATGCATCAGAATGTGCGAGGACTGAGACGCCCTTTATTAGTGCACATCCATGTGTCAGAATGTGTGAGGACTGAGACGCCCTTTATTAGTGTACATCCATGCGTCAGAATGTGCGAGGACTGAGACGCCCTTTATTAGTGTACATCCGTGCGTCAGAATGTGCGAGGACTGAGACGCCCTTTATTAGCGTACATCCGTGCGTCAGAATGTGCGAGGACTGAGACGCCCTTTATTAGTGTACATCCGTGCGTCAGAATGTGCGAGAACTGAGACGCCCTTTATTAGGGTACATCCGTGCGTCAGAATGTGAGAGGACTGAGACGCCCTTTATTAGTGTACATCCATGCATCAGAATGTGCGAGGACTGAGACGCCCTTTATTAGTGTACATCCGTGCGTCAGAATGTGCGAGAACTGAGACGCCCTTTATTAGGGTACATCCGTGCGTCAGAATGTGAGAGGACTGAGACGCCCTTTATTAGTGTACATCCATGCATCAGAATGTGCGAGAACTGAGACGCCCTTTATTAGGGTACATCCGTGTGTCAGAATGTGTGAGGACTGAGACGCCCTTTATTAGTGTACATCCATGTGTCAGAATGTGCGAGGACTGAGACACCCTTTATTAGTGTACATCCGTGTGTCAGAATGTGTGAGGACTGAGACGCCCTTTATTAGTGTACATCCGTGCGTCAGAATGTGAGAGGACTGAGACACCTTTTATTAGTGCACATCCGTGTGTCAGAATGTGCGAGGACTGAGAAGCCCTTTATTAGTGCACATCCGTGTGTCAGAATGTGCGAGGACTGAGACGCCCTTTATTAGTGCACATCCGTGTGTCAGAATGTGTGAGGACTGAGACGCCCTTTATTAGTGCACATCCATGTGTCAGAATGTGTGAGGACTGAGACGCCCTTTATTAGTGTACATCCATGCGTCAGAATGTGCGAGGACTGAGACGCCCTTTATTAGTGTACATCCGTGCGTCAGAATGTGCGAGGACTGAGACGCCCTTTATTAGCGTACATCCGTGCGTCAGAATGTGCGAGGACTGAGACGCCCTTTATTAGTGTACATCCGTGCGTCAGAATGTGCGAGAACTGAGACGCCCTTTATTAGGGTACATCCGTGCGTCAGAATGTGAGAGGACTGAGACGCCCTTTATTAGTGTACATCCATGCATCAGAATGTGCGAGGACTGAGACGCCCTTTATTAGTGTACATCCGTGCGTCAGAATGTGCGAGAACTGAGACGCCCTTTATTAGGGTACATCCGTGCGTCAGAATGTGAGAGGACTGAGACGCCCTTTATTAGTGTACATCCATGCATCAGAATGTGCGAGGACTGAGACGCCCTATATTAGTGCACATCCGTGTGTCAGAATGTGTGAGGACTGAGACGCCCTTTATTAGTGTACATCCGTGTGTCAGAATGTGTGAGGACTGAGACGCCCTTTATTAGTGTACATCCGTGTGTCAGAATGTGTTAGGACTGAGACGCCCTTTATTAGTGTACATCCGTGCGTCAGAATGTGAGAGGACTGAGACACCTTTTATTAGTGCACATCCGTGTGTCAGAATGTGCGAGGACTGAGAAGCCCTTTATTAGTGCACATCCGTGTGTCAGAATGTGCGAGGACTGAGACGCCCTTTATTAGTGCACATCCGTGTGTCAGAATGTGTGAGGACTGAGACGCCCTTTATTAGTGCACATCCGTGTGTCAGAATGTGTGAGGACTGAGACGCCCTTTATTAGTGCACATCCGTGTGTCAGAATGTGTGAGGACTGAGACGCCCTTTATTAGTGTACATCCATGCGTCAGAATGTGCGAGGACTGAGACGCCCTTTATTAGTGTACATCCGTGCGTCAGAATGTGCGAGGACTGAGACGCCCTTTATTAGTGTACATCCGTGCGTCAGAATGTGCGAGGACTGAGACGCCCTTTATTAGCGTACATCCGTGCGTCAGAATGTGCGAGGACTGAGACGCCCTTTATTAGTGTACATCCGTGCGTCAGAATGTGCGAGAACTGAGACGCCCTTTATTAGGGTACATCCGTGCGTCAGAATGTGAGAGGACTGAGACGCCCTTTATTAGTGTACATCCATGCATCAGAATGTGCGAGGACTGAGACGCCCTTTATTAGTGTACATCCGTGCGTCAGAATGTGCGAGAACTGAGACGCCCTTTATTAGGGTACATCCGTGCGTCAGAATGTGAGAGGACTGAGACGCCCTTTATTAGTGTACATCCATGCATCAGAATGTGCGAGGACTGAGACGCCCTTTATTAGTGCACATCCGTGTGTCAGAATGTGCGAGGACTGAGACGCCCTTTATTAGTGCACATCCGTGTGTCAGAATGTGCGAGGACTGAGAAGCCCTTTATTAGTGCACATCCGTGTGTCAGAATGTGCGAGGACTGAGACGCCCTTTATTAGTGCACATCCGTGTGTCAGAATGTGTGAGGACTGAGACGCCCTTTATTAGTGCACATCCGTGTGTCAGAATGTGTGAGGACTGAGACGCCCTTTATTAGTGCACATCCGTGTGTCAGAATGTGTGAGGACTGAGACGCCCTTTATTAGTGTACATCCATGCGTCAGAATGTGCGAGGACTGAGACGCCCTTTATTAGTGTACATCCGTGCGTCAGAATGTGCGAGAACTGAGACGCCCTTTATTAGGGTACATCCGTGCGTCAGAATGTGAGAGGACTGAGACGCCCTTTATTAGTGCACATCCGTGTGTCAGAATGTGTGAGGACTGAGACGCCCTTTATTAGTGTACATCCATGTGTCAGAATGTGTGAGGACTGAGACGCCCTTTATTAGTGTACATCCGTGTGTCAGAATGTGCGAGGACTGAGACGCCCTTTATTAGTGCACATCCGTGTGTCAGAATGTGTGAGGACTGAGACGCCCTTTATTAGTGTACATCCATGCGTCAGAATGTGCGAGGACTGAGACGCCCTTTATTAGTGTACATCCGGCGTCAGAATGTGCGAGGACTGAGACGCCCTTTATTAGTGTACAACCGTGTGTCAGAATGTGAGAGGACTGAGACGCCCTTTATTAGTGTACATCCGTGTGTCAGAATGTGTGAGGACTGAGACGCCCTTTATTAGTGTACATCCGTGTGTCAGAATGTGCGAGGACTTAGACGCCCTTTATTAGTGTACATCCGGCGTCAGAATGTGCGAGGACTGAGACGCCCTTTATTAGTGTACAACCGTGTGTCAGAATGTGAGAGGACTGAGACGCCCTTTATTAGTGTACATCCGTGTGTCAGAATGTGTGAGGACTGAGACGCCCTTTATTAGTGTACATCCGTGTGTCAGAATGTGCGAGGACTGAGACGCCATTTATTAGTGTACATCCATGCGTCAGAATGTGCGAGGACTGAGACGCCCTTTATTAGTGTACATCCGTGTGTCAGAATGTGCGAGGACTGAGACGCCATTTATTAGTGTACATCCAGCGTCAGAATGTGCGAGGACTGAGACGCCCTTTATTAGTGTACATCCGTGTGTCAGAATGTGTGAGGACTGAGACGCCCTTTATTAGTGCACATCCGTGTGTCAGAATGTGCAAGGACTGAGACGCCCTTGATTAGTGCACATCCGTGTGTCAGAATGTGTGAGGACTGAGACGCCCTTTATTAGTGCACATTCGTGTGTCAGAATGTGTGAGGACTGAGACGCCCTTTATTAGTGTACATCCATGCGTCAGAATGTGCGAGGACTGAGACACCCTTTATTAGTGTACATCCGGCGTCAGAATGTGCGAGGACTGAGACGCCCTTTATTAGTGTACAACCGTGTGTCAGAATGTGAGAGGACTGAGACGCCCTTTATTAGTGCACATCCGTGTGTCAGAATGTGCGAGGACTGAGACGCCCTTTATTAGTGTACATCCGTGTGTCAGAATGTGTGAGGACTGAGACGCCCTTTATTAGTGCACATCCGTGTGTCAGAATGTGCGAGGACTGAGACGCCCTTTATTAGTGTACAACCGTGTGTCAGAATGTGAGAGGACTGAGACGCCCTTACATCCGTGTGTCAGAATGTGTGAGGACTGAGACGTCCTTTATTAGTGTACAGCCGTGTGTCAGAATGTGCGAGAACTGAGACGCCCTTTATTAGTGTACATCCGTGCATCAGAATGTGCGAGGACTGAGACGCCCTTTATTAGTGTACATCCGTGCATCAGAATGTGCGAGGACTGAGACACCCTTTATTAGTGTACATCCGACGTCAGAATGTGCGAGGACTGAGACGCCCTTTATTAGTGTACAACCGTGTGTCAGAATGTGAGAGGACTGAGACGCCCTTTATTAGTGCACATCCGTGTGTCAGAATGTGCGAGGACTGAGACGCCCTTTATTAGTGTACATCCGTGTATCAGAATGTGTAAGGACTGAGACGCCCTTTATTAGTGCACATCCGTGTGTCAGAATGTGCGAGGACTGAGACGCCCTTTATTAGTGTACAACCGTGTGTCAGAATGTGTGAGTACTGAGACGCCCTTTATTAGTGTACATCCGTGTGTCAGAATGTGTGAGGACTGAGACGTCCTTTATTAGTGTACAGCCGTGTGTCAGAATGTGCGAGAACTGAGACGCCCTTTATTAGTGTACATCCGTGCATCAGAATGTGCGAGGACTGAGACGCCCTTTATTAGTGTACATCCGTGCATCAGAATGTGCGAGGACTGAGACGCCCTTTATTAGTGCACATCCGTGTGTCAGAATGTGCGAGGACTGAGACGCCCTTTATTAGTGTACAACCGTGTGTCAGAATGTGAGAGGACTGAGACGCCCTTACATCCGTGTGTCAGAATGTGTGAGGACTGAGACGTCCTTTATTAGTGTACATCCGTGTGTCAGAATGTGTGAGGACTGAGACGTCCTTTATTAGTGTACAGCCGTGTGTCAGAATGTGTGAGGACTGAGACGCCCTTTATTAGTGTACATCCGTGTGTCAGAATGTGTGAGGACTGAGACGTCCTTTATTAGTGTACAGCCGTGTGTCAGAATGTGTGAGGACTGAGACGCCCTTTATTAGTGTACATCCATGTGTCAGAATGTGTGAGGACTGAGACGCCCTTTATTAGTGTACATCCGTGTGTCAGAATGTGTGAGGACTGAGACGCCCTTTATTAGTGTACATCCGTGTGTCAGAATGTGTGAGGACTGAGACGTCCTTTATTAGTGTACAGCCGTGTGTCAGAATGTGTGAGGACTGAGACGCCCTTTATTAGTGTACATCCGTGTGTCAGAATGTGTGAGGACTGAGACGTCCTTTATTAGTGTACAGCCGTGTGTCAGAATGTGTGAGGACTGAGACACCCTTTATTAGTGTACATCCGTGCGTCAGAATGTGTGAGGACTGAGACGCCCTTTATTAGTGCACATCCATGTGTCAGAATGTGTGAGGACTGAGACGCCCTTTATTAGTGTACATCCATGCGTCAGAATGTGCGAGGACTGAGACGCCCTTTATTAGTGTACATCCGTGCGTCAGAATGTGCGAGGACTGAGACGCCCTTTATTAGCGTACATCCGTGCGTCAGAATGTGCGAGGACTGAGACGCCCTCTATTAGTGTACATCCGTGCGTCAGAATGTGCGAGAACTGAGACGCCCTTTATTAGGGTACATCCGTGCGTCAGAATGTGAGAGGACTGAGACGCCCTTTATTAGTGTACATCCATGCATCAGAATGTGCGAGGACTGAGACGCCCTTTATTAGTGTACATCCGTGCGTCAGAATGTGCGAGAACTGAGACGCCCTTTATTAGGGTACATCCATGCATCAGAATGTGCGAGGACTGAGACGCCCTATATTAGTGCACATCCGTGTGTCAGAATGTGTGAGGACTGAGACGCCCTTTATTAGTGTACATCCGTGTGTCAGAATGTGTGAGAACTGAGACGCCCTTTATTAGTGTACATCCGTGTGTCAGAATGTGTGAGGACTGAGACGCCCTTTATTAGTGTACATCCGTGCGTCAGAATGTGAGAGGACTGAGACACCTTTTATTAGTGCACATCCGTGTGTCAGAATGTGCGAGGACTGAGACGCCCTTTATTAGTGCACATCCGTGTGTCAGAATGTGCGAGGACTGAGACGCCCTTTATTAGTGCACATCCGTGTGTCAGAATGTGTGAGGACTGAGACGCCCTTTATTAGTGCACATCCGTGTGTCAGAATGTGTGAGGACTGAGACGCCCTTTATTAGTGCACATCCGTGTGTCAGAATGTGTGAGGACTGAGACGCCCTTTATTAGTGTACATCCATGCGTCAGAATGTGCGAGGACTGAGACGCCCTTTATTAGTGTACATCCGTGCGTCAGAATGTGCGAGAACTGAGACGCCCTTTATTAGGGTACATCCGTGCGTCAGAATGTGAGAGGACTGAGACGCCCTTTATTAGTGCACATCCGTGTGTCAGAATGTGTGAGGACTGAGACGCCCTTTATTAGTGTACATCCATGTGTCAGAATGTGTGAGGACTGAGACGCCCTTTATTAGTGTACATCCGTGTGTCAGAATGTGCGAGGACTGAGACGCCCTTTATTAGTGCACATCCGTGTGTCAGAATGTGTGAGGACTGAGACGCCCTTTATTAGTGTACATCCATGAGTCAGAATGTGCGAGGACTGAGACGCCCTTTATTAGTGTACATCCGGCGTCAGAATGTGCGAGGACTGAGACGCCCTTTATTAGTGTACAACCGTGTGTCAGAATGTGAGAGGACTGAGACGCCCTTTATTAGTGTACATCCGTGTGTCAGAATGTGTGAGGACTGAGACGCCCTTTATTAGTGTACATCCGTGTGTCAGAATGTGCGAGGACTGAGACGCCCTTTATTAGTGTACATCCGGCGTCAGAATGTGCGAGGACTGAGACGCCCTTTATTAGTGTACAACCGTGTGTCAGAATGTGAGAGGACTGAGACGCCCTTTATTAGTGTACATCCGTGTGTCAGAATGTGTGAGGACTGAGACGCCCTTTATTAGTGTACATCCGTGTGTCAGAATGTGTGAGGACTGAGACGTCCTTTATTAGTGTACAGCCGTGTGTCAGAATGTGCGAGGACTGAGACACCCTTTATTAGTGTACATCCATGCGTCAGAATGTGCGAGGACTGAGACGCCCTTTATTAGTGTACATCCGTGTGTCAGAATGTGCGAGGACTGAGACGCCCTTTATTAATGTACATCCGGCGTCAGAATGTGCGAGGACTGAGACGCCCTTTATTAGTGTACATCCGTGTGTCAGAATGTGAGAGGACTGAGACGCCCTTTATTAGTGTACATCCGTGTGTCAGAATGTGTGAGGACTGAGACGCCCTTTATTAGTGCACATCCGTGTGTCAGAATGTGCAAGGACTGAGACGCCCTTGATTAGTGCACATCCGTGTGTCAGAATGTGTGAGGACTGAGACGCCCTTTATTAGTGCACATTCGTGTGTCAGAATGTGTGAGGACTGAGACGCCCTTTATTAGTGTACATCCATGCGTCAGAATGTGCGAGGACTGAGACACCCTTTATTAGTGTACATCCGGCGTCAGAATGTGCGAGGACTGAGACGCCCTTTATTAGTGTACAACCGTGTGTCAGAATGTGAGAGGACTGAGACGCCCTTTATTAGTGCACATCCGTGTGTCAGAATGTGCGAGGACTGAGACGCCCTTTATTAGTGTACATCCGTGTGTCAGAATGTGTGAGGACTGAGACGCCCTTTATTAGTGCACATCCGTGTGTCAGAATGTGCGAGGACTGAGACGCCCTTTATTAGTGTACAACCGTGTGTCAGAATGTGAGAGGACTGAGACGCCCTTACATCCGTGTGTCAGAATGTGTGAGGACTGAGACGTCCTTTATTAGTGTACAGCCGTGTGTCAGAATGTGCGAGAACTGAGACGCCCTTTATTAGTGTACATCCGTGCATCAGAATGTGCGAGGACTGAGACGCCCTTTATTAGTGTACATCCGTGCATCAGAATGTGCGAGGACTGAGACGCCCTTTATTAGTGTACATCCGTGTGTATGAATGTGAGAGGACTGAGACGCCCTTTATTAGTGCACATCCATGTGTCAGAATGTGCGAGAACTGAGACGCCCTTTATTAGTGTACATCCGTGCCTCAGAATGTGCGAGGACTGAGACGCTCTTTATTAGTGTACATCCATGCGTCAGAATGTGCGAGGACTGAGACGCCCTTTATTAGTGCACATCCATGTGTCAGAATGTGCGAGAACTGAGACGCCCTTTATTAGTGTACATCCGTGCATCAGAATATGCGAGGACTGAGACACCCTTTATTAGTGTACATCCGTGCATCAGAATGTGCGAGGACTGAGACGCCCTTTATTAGTGCACATCCATGTGTCAGAATGTGCGAGGACTGAGACGCCCTTTATTAGTGTACATCCATGCGTCAGAATGTGCGAGGACTAAGACGCCCTTTATTAGTGTACATCCGTGCGTCAGAATGTGCGAGGACTGAGACACCCTTTATTAGTGTACATCCATGTGTCAGAATGTGCAAGTACTGAGACGCCCTTTATTAGTGCACATCCGTGTGTCAGAATGTGCGAGGACTGAGACGCCCTTTATTAGTGTACAACCGTGTGTCAGAATGTGTGAGGACTGAGACGCCCTTTATTAGTGTACATCCATGTGTCAGAATGTGCGAGTACTGAGACGCCCTTTATTAGTGCACATCCGTGTGTCAGAATGTGCGAGGACTGAGACGCCCTTTATTAGTGTACATCCGTGTGTCAGAATGTGTGAGTACTGAGACGCCCTTTATTAGTGTACATCCGTGTGTCAGAATGTGTGAGGACTGAGACGCCCTTTATTAGTGTACATCCGTGCGTCAGAATGTGAGAGGACTGAGACACCTTTTATTAGTGCACATCCGTGTGTCAGAATGTGCGAGGACTGAGAAGCCCTTTATTAGTGCACATCCGTGTGTCAGAATGTGCGAGGACTGAGACGCCCTTTATTAGTGCACATCCGTGTGTCAGAATGTGTGAGGACTGAGACGCCCTTTATTAGTGCACATCCGTGTGTCAGAATGTGTGAGGACTGAGACGCCCTTTATTAGTGCACATCCGTGTGTCAGAATGTGTGAGGACTGAGACGCCCTTTATTAGTGTACATCCATGCGTCAGAATGTGCGAGGACTGAGACGCCCTTTATTAGTGTACATCCGTGCGTCAGAATGTGCGAGGACTGAGACGCCCTTTATTAGTGTACATCCGTGCGTCAGAATGTGCGAGGACTGAGACGCCCTTTATTAGCGTACATCCGTGCGTCAGAATGTGCGAGGACTGAGACGCCCTTTATTAGTGTACATCCGTGCGTCAGAATGTGCGAGAACTGAGACGCCCTTTATTAGGGTACATCCGTGCGTCAGAATGTGAGAGGACTGAGACGCCCTTTATTAGTGTACATCCATGCATCAGAATGTGCGAGGACTGAGACCCCCTTTATTAGTGTACATCCGTGCGTCAGAATGTGCGAGAACTGAGACGCCCTTTATTAGGGTACATCCGTGCGTCAGAATGTGAGAGGACTGAGACGCCCTTTATTAGTGTACATCCATGCATCAGAATGTGCGAGGACTGAGACGCCCTTTATTAGTGCACATCCGTGTGTCAGAATGTGCGAGGACTGAGACGCCCTTTAT
Source organism: Pseudophryne corroboree (assembly GCF_028390025.1). Classification (NCBI taxonomy): domain Eukaryota; kingdom Metazoa; phylum Chordata; class Amphibia; order Anura; family Myobatrachidae; genus Pseudophryne; species Pseudophryne corroboree. The sequence goes on along the minus strand of NW_026970204.1, from coordinate 193,503 downwards.
TAGTGCACATCCGTGTGTCAGAATGTGCGAGGACTGAGAAGCCCTTTATTAGTGCACATCCGTGTGTCAGAATGTGCGAGGACTGAGACGCCCTTTATTAGTGCACATCCGTGTGTCAGAATGTGTGAGGACTGAGACGCCCTTTATTAGTGCACATCCGTGTGTCAGAATGTGTGAGGACTGAGACGCCCTTTATTAGTGCACATCCGTGTGTCAGAATGTGTGAGGACTGAGACGCCCTTTATTAGTGTACATCCATGCGTCAGAATGTGCGAGGACTGAGACGCCCTTTATTAGTGTACATCCGTGCGTCAGAATGTGCGAGAACTGAGACGCCCTTTATTAGGGTACATCCGTGCGTCAGAATGTGAGAGGACTGAGACGCCCTTTATTAGTGCACATCCGTGTGTCAGAATGTGTGAGGACTGAGACGCCCTTTATTAGTGTACATCTGTGTGTCAGAATGTGTGAGGACTGAGACGCCCTTTATTAGTGTACATCCGTGTGTCAGAATGTGCGAGGACTGAGACGCCCTTTATTAGTGCACATCCGTGTGTCAGAATGTGTGAGGACTGAGACGCCCTTTATTAGTGTACATCCATGCGTCAGAATGTGCGAGGACTGAGACGCCCTTTATTAGTGTACATCCGGCGTCAGAATGTGCGAGGACTGAGACGCCCTTTATTAGTGTACAACCGTGTGTCAGAATGTGAGAGGACTGAGACGCCCTTTATTAGTGTACATCCGTGTGTCAGAATGTGTGAGGACTGAGACGCCCTTTATTAGTGTACATCCGTGTGTCAGAATGTGCGAGGACTTAGACGCCCTTTATTAGTGTACATCCGGCGTCAGAATGTGCGAGGACTGAGACGCCCTTTATTAGTGTACAACCGTGTGTCAGAATGTGAGAGGACTGAGACGCCCTTTATTAGTGTACATCCGTGTGTCAGAATGTGTGAGGACTGAGACGCCCTTTATTAGTGTACATCCGTGTGTCAGAATGTGCGAGGACTGAGACGCCATTTATTAGTGTACATCCATGCGTCAGAATGTGCGAGGACTGAGACGCCCTTTATTAGTGTACATCCGTGTGTCAGAATGTGCGAGGACTGAGACGCCATTTATTAGTGTACATCCAGCGTCAGAATGTGCATGGACTGAGACGCCCTTTATTAGTGTACATCCGTGTGTCAGAATGTGTGAGGACTGAGACGCCCTTTATTAGTGCACATCCGTGTGTCAGAATGTGCAAGGACTGAGACGCCCTTGATTAGTGCACATCCGTGTGTCAGAATGTGTGAGGACTGAGACGCCCTTTATTAGTGCACATTCGTGTGTCAGAATGTGTGAGGACTGAGACGCCCTTTATTAGTGTACATCCATGCGTCAGAATGTGCGAGGACTGAGACACCCTTTATTAGTGTACATCCGGCGTCAGAATGTGCGAGGACTGAGACGCCCTTTATTAGTGTACAACCGTGTGTCAGAATGTGAGAGGACTGAGACGCCCTTTATTAGTGCACATCCGTGTGTCAGAATGTGCGAGGACTGAGACGCCCTTTATTAGTGTACATCCGTGTGTCAGAATGTGTGAGGACTGAGACGCCCTTTATTAGTGCACATCCGTGTGTCAGAATGTGCGAGGACTGAGACGCCCTTTATTAGTGTACAACCGTGTGTCAGAATGTGAGAGGACTGAGACGCCCTTACATCCGTGTGTCAGAATGTGTGAGGACTGAGACGTCCTTTATTAGTGTACAGCCGTGTGTCAGAATGTGCGAGAACTGAGACGCCCTTTATTAGTGTACATCCGTGCATCAGAATGTGCGAGGACTGAGACGCCCTTTATTAGTGTACATCCGTGCATCAGAATGTGCGAGGACTGAGACACCCTTTATTAGTGTACATCCGGCGTCAGAATGTGCGAGGACTGAGACGCCCTTTATTAGTGTACAACCGTGTGTCAGAATGTGAGAGGACTGAGACGCCCTTTATTAGTGCACATCCGTGTGTCAGAATGTGCGAGGACTGAGACGCCCTTTATTAGTGTACATCCGTGTGTCAGAATGTGTAAGGACTGAGACGCCCTTTATTAGTGCACATCCGTGTGTCAGAATGTGCGAGGACTGAGACGCCCTTTATTAGTGTACAACCGTGTGTCAGAATGTGTGAGTACTGAGACGCCCTTTATTAGTGTACATCCGTGTGTCAGAATGTGTGAGGACTGAGACGTCCTTTATTAGTGTACAGCCGTGTGTCAGAATGTGCGAGAACTGAGACGCCCTTTATTAGTGTACATCCGTGCATCAGAATGTGCGAGGACTGAGACGCCCTTTATTAGTGTACATCCGTGCATCAGAATGTGCGAGGACTGAGACGCCCTTTATTAGTGCACATCCGTGTGTCAGAATGTGCGAGGACTGAGACGCCCTTTATTAGTGTACAACCGTGTGTCAGAATGTGAGAGGACTGAGACGCCCTTACATCCGTGTGTCAGAATGTGTGAGGACTGAGACGTCCTTTATTAGTGTACATCCGTGTGTCAGAATGTGTGAGGACTGAGACGTCCTTTATTAGTGTACAGCCGTGTGTCAGAATGTGTGAGGACTGAGACGCCCTTTATTAGTGTACATCCATGTGTCAGAATGTGTGAGGACTGAGACGCCCTTTATTAGTGTACATCCGTGTGTCAGAATGTGTGAGGACTGAGACGCCCTTTATTAGTGTACATCCGTGTGTCAGAATGTGTGAGGACTGAGACGTCCTTTATTAGTGTACAGCCGTGTGTCAGAATGTGTGAGGACTGAGACGCCCTTTATTAGTGTACATCCGTGTGTCAGAATGTGTGAGGACTGAGACGTCCTTTATTAGTGTACAGCCGTGTGTCAGAATGTGTGAGGACTGAGACACCCTTTATTAGTGTACATCCGTGCGTCAGAATGTGTGAGGACTGAGACGCCCTTTATTAGTGCACATCCATGTGTCAGAATGTGTGAGGACTGAGACGCCCTTTATTAGTGTACATCCATGCGTCAGAATGTGCGAGGACTGAGACGCCCTTTATTAGTGTACATCCGTGCGTCAGAATGTGCGAGGACTGAGACGCCCTTTATTAGCGTACATCCGTGCGTCAGAATGTGCGAGGACTGAGACGCCCTCTATTAGTGTACATCCGTGCGTCAGAATGTGCGAGAACTGAGACGCCCTTTATTAGGGTACATCCGTGCGTCAGAATGTGAGAGGACTGAGACGCCCTTTATTAGTGTACATCCATGCATCAGAATGTGCGAGGACTGAGACGCCCTTTATTAGTGTACATCCGTGCGTCAGAATGTGCGAGAACTGAGACGCCCTTTATTAGGGTACATCCATGCATCAGAATGTGCGAGGACTGAGACGCCCTATATTAGTGCACATCCGTGTGTCAGAATGTGTGAGGACTGAGACGCCCTTTATTAGTGTACATCCGTGTGTCAGAATGTGTGAGAACTGAGACGCCCTTTATTAGTGTACATCCGTGTGTCAGAATGTGTGAGGACTGAGACGCCCTTTATTAGTGTACATCCGTGCGTCAGAATGTGAGAGGACTGAGACACCTTTTATTAGTGCACATCCGTGTGTCAGAATGTGCGAGGACTGAGACGCCCTTTATTAGTGCACATCCGTGTGTCAGAATGTGCGAGGACTGAGACGCCCTTTATTAGTGCACATCCGTGTGTCAGAATGTGTGAGGACTGAGACGCCCTTTATTAGTGCACATCCGTGTGTCAGAATGTGTGAGGACTGAGACGCCCTTTATTAGTGCACATCCGTGTGTCAGAATGTGTGAGGACTGAGACGCCCTTTATTAGTGTACATCCATGCGTCAGAATGTGCGAGGACTGAGACGCCCTTTATTAGTGTACATCCGTGCGTCAGAATGTGCGAGAACTGAGACGCCCTTTATTAGGGTACATCCGTGCGTCAGAATGTGAGAGGACTGAGACGCCCTTTATTAGTGCACATCCGTGTGTCAGAATGTGTGAGGACTGAGACGCCCTTTATTAGTGTACATCCATGTGTCAGAATGTGTGAGGACTGAGACGCCCTTTATTAGTGTACATCCGTGTGTCAGAATGTGCGAGGACTGAGACGCCCTTTATTAGTGCACATCCGTGTGTCAGAATGTGTGAGGACTGAGACGCCCTTTATTAGTGTACATCCATGAGTCAGAATGTGCGAGGACTGAGACGCCCTTTATTAGTGTACATCCGGCGTCAGAATGTGCGAGGACTGAGACGCCCTTTATTAGTGTACAACCGTGTGTCAGAATGTGAGAGGACTGAGACGCCCTTTATTAGTGTACATCCGTGTGTCAGAATGTGTGAGGACTGAGACGCCCTTTATTAGTGTACATCCGTGTGTCAGAATGTGCGAGGACTGAGACGCCCTTTATTAGTGTACATCCGGCGTCAGAATGTGCGAGGACTGAGACGCCCTTTATTAGTGTACAACCGTGTGTCAGAATGTGAGAGGACTGAGACGCCCTTTATTAGTGTACATCCGTGTGTCAGAATGTGTGAGGACTGAGACGCCCTTTATTAGTGTACATCCGTGTGTCAGAATGTGTGAGGACTGAGACGTCCTTTATTAGTGTACAGCCGTGTGTCAGAATGTGCGAGGACTGAGACACCCTTTATTAGTGTACATCCATGCGTCAGAATGTGCGAGGACTGAGACGCCCTTTATTAGTGTACATCCGTGTGTCAGAATGTGCGAGGACTGAGACGCCCTTTATTAATGTACATCCGGCGTCAGAATGTGCGAGGACTGAGACGCCCTTTATTAGTGTACATCCGTGTGTCAGAATGTGAGAGGACTGAGACGCCCTTTATTAGTGTACATCCGTGTGTCAGAATGTGTGAGGACTGAGACGCCCTTTATTAGTGCACATCCGTGTGTCAGAATGTGCAAGGACTGAGACGCCCTTGATTAGTGCACATCCGTGTGTCAGAATGTGTGAGGACTGAGACGCCCTTTATTAGTGCACATTCGTGTGTCAGAATGTGTGAGGACTGAGACGCCCTTTATTAGTGTACATCCATGCGTCAGAATGTGCGAGGACTGAGACACCCTTTATTAGTGTACATCCGGCGTCAGAATGTGCGAGGACTGAGACGCCCTTTATTAGTGTACAACCGTGTGTCAGAATGTGAGAGGACTGAGACGCCCTTTATTAGTGCACATCCGTGTGTCAGAATGTGCGAGGACTGAGACGCCCTTTATTAGTGTACATCCGTGTGTCAGAATGTGTGAGGACTGAGACGCCCTTTATTAGTGCACATCCGTGTGTCAGAATGTGCGAGGACTGAGACGCCCTTTATTAGTGTACAACCGTGTGTCAGAATGTGAGAGGACTGAGACGCCCTTACATCCGTGTGTCAGAATGTGTGAGGACTGAGACGTCCTTTATTAGTGTACAGCCGTGTGTCAGAATGTGCGAGAACTGAGACGCCCTTTATTAGTGTACATCCGTGCATCAGAATGTGCGAGGACTGAGACGCCCTTTATTAGTGTACATCCGTGCATCAGAATGTGCGAGGACTGAGACGCCCTTTATTAGTGTACATCCGTGTGTATGAATGTGAGAGGACTGAGACGCCCTTTATTAGTGCACATCCATGTGTCAGAATGTGCGAGAACTGAGACGCCCTTTATTAGTGTACATCCGTGCCTCAGAATGTGCGAGGACTGAGACGCTCTTTATTAGTGTACATCCATGCGTCAGAATGTGCGAGGACTGAGACGCCCTTTATTAGTGCACATCCATGTGTCAGAATGTGCGAGAACTGAGACGCCCTTTATTAGTGTACATCCGTGCATCAGAATATGCGAGGACTGAGACACCCTTTATTAGTGTACATCCGTGCATCAGAATGTGCTAGGACTGAGACGCCCTTTATTAGTGCACATCCATGTGTCAGAATGTGCGAGGACTGAGACGCCCTTTATTAGTGTACATCCATGCGTCAGAATGTGCGAGGACTAAGACGCCCTTTATTAGTGTACATCCGTGCGTCAGAATGTGCGAGGACTGAGACACCCTTTATTAGTGTACATCCATGTGTCAGAATGTGCAAGTACTGAGACGCCCTTTATTAGTGCACATCCGTGTGTCAGAATGTGCGAGGACTGAGACGCCCTTTATTAGTGTACAACCGTGTGTCAGAATGTGTGAGGACTGAGACGCCCTTTATTAGTGTACATCCATGTGTCAGAATGTGCGAGTACTGAGACGCCCTTTATTAGTGCACATCCGTGTGTCAGAATGTGCGAGGACTGAGACGCCCTTTATTAGTGTACATCCATGTGTCAGAATGTGTGAGGACTGAGACACCCTTTATTAGTGAACATCCATGTGTCAGAATGTGCGAGGACTGAGACGCCCTTTATTAGTGCACATCCGTGCGTCAGAATGTGCGAGGACTGAGACGCCCTTTATTAGTGCACATCCGTGCGTCAGAATGTGCGAGGACTGAGACGCCCTTTATTAGTGCACATCCGTGTGTCAGAATGTGCGAGGACTGAGACGCCCTTTATTAGTGCACATCCGTGTGTCAGAATGTGCGAGGACTGAGACGCCCTTTATTAGTGCACATCTGTGCTTCAGAATGTGCGAGGACTGAGACCCCCTTTATTAGTGCACATCCGTGTGTCAGAATGTGCGATGACTGAGACGCCCTTTATTAGTGTACATCCATGTGTCAGAATGTGCGAGGACTGAGATGCCCTTTATTAGTGTACATCCATGTGTCAGAATGTGCGAGGACTGAGACGCCCTTTATTAGTGTACATCCATGTGTCAGAATGTGCGAGGACTGAGACGCCCTTTATTAGTGTACATCCATGTGTCAGAATGTGCGAGGACTGAGACGCCCTTTATTAGTGTACATCCGTGTGTCAGAATGTGCGAGGACTGAGACGCCCTTTTTTAGTGTACATCCGTGTGTCAGAATGTGCGAGGACTGAGACGCCCTTTATTAGTGTACATCCATGTGTCAGAATGTGCGAGGACTGAGACGCCCTTTATTAGTGTACATCCATGTGTCAGAATGTGTGAGGACTGAGACACCCTTTATTAGTGTACATCTGTGTGTCAGAATGTGCGAGGACTGAGACGCCCTTTATTAGTGTACATCCGTGCGTCAGAATGTGCGAGGACTGAGACGCCCTTTATTAGTGCACATCTGTGTGTCAGAATGTGCGAGGACTGAGACGTCCTTTATTAGTGCACATCCGTGTGTCAGAATGTGCGAGGACTGAGACGCCCTTTATTAGTGCACATCCGTGTGTCAGAATGTGCGAGGACTGAGACGCCCTTTATTAGTGCACATCCGTGTGTCAGAATGTGCGAGGACTGAGACGCCCTTTATTAGTGTACATCCGTGTGTCAGAATGTGCGAGGACTGAGACGCCCTTTATTAGTGCACATCCGTGTGTCAGAATGTGCGAGGACTGAGACACCCTTTATTAGGGTACATCCGTGTGTCAGAATGTGCGAGGACTGAGACGTCCTTTATTAGTGTACATCCGTGTGTCAGAATGTGCGAGGACTGAGACGCCCTTTATTAGTGTACATCCGTTTGTCAGAATGTGCGAGGACTGAGACTCCCTTTATACGTGTTCATCCATGTGTCAGAATGTGCGAGTACTGAGACGCCCTTTATTAGTGTACATCCGTGTGTCAGAATGTGCGAGGACTGAGACGCCCTTTATTAGTGTACATCCGTGTATCAGAATGTGCGAGGACTGAGACGCCCTTTATTAGTGTACATCCATGTGTCAGAATGTGCGAGGACTGAGACGCCCTTTATTAGTGTACATCCATGTGTCAGAATGTGCGAGGACTGAGACGCCCTTTATTAGTGTACATCCATGTGTAAGAATGTGCGAGGACTGAGACGCCCTTTATTAGTGTACATCCATGTGTCAGAATGTGCGAGGACTGAGACGCCCTTTATTAGTGTACATCCATATGTCAGAATGTGCGAGGACTGAGACGCCCTTTATTAGTGTTCATCCGTGTGTCAGAATGTGCGAGTACTAAGACGCCCTTTATTAGTGTTCATCTGTGTGTCAGAATGTGCGAGTACTAAGACGCCCTTTATTAGTGTACATCTGTGTGTCAGAATGTGCGAGGACTGAGACGCCCTTTATTAGAGTACATCCGTGTATCAGAATGTGCGAGGACTGAGACACCCTTTATTAGTGTACATCCGTGTGTCAGAATGTGCGAGGACTGAGACGCCCTTTATTAGTGTACATCCATGTGTCAGAATGTGCGAGGACTGAGACGCCCTTTATTAGTGTACATCCATGTGTCAGAATGTGCGAGGACTGAGACGCCCTTTATTAGTGTACATCCATGTGTCAGAATGTGCGAGGACTGAGACGCCCTTTATTAGTGTACATCCGTGTGTCAGAATGTGCGAGGACTGAGACGCCCTTTATTAGTGTACATCCGTGTGTCAGAATGTGTGAGGACTGAGACTCCCTTTATTAGTGCACATCCGTGTGTCAGAATGTGCGTGGACTGAGACTCCCTTTATTAGTGTACATCCGTGTGTCAGAATGTGCGTGGACTGAGTCGCCCTTTATTAGTGCACATCCATGTGTCAGAATGTGCGAGGACTGAGACGCCCTTTATTAGTGCACATCCGTGTGTCAGAATGTGCGAGGACTGAGACGCCCTTTATTAGTGTACATCCGTGTGTCAGAATGTGCGAGGACTGAGACGCCCTTTATTAGTGTACATCCGTGTGTCAGAATGTGCGAGGACTGAGACGCCCTTTATTAGTGTACATCCGTGTGTCAGAATGTGCGAGGACTGAGACGCCCTTTTTTAGTGTACATCCGTGTGTCAGAATGTGCGAGGACTGAGACGCCCTTTATTAGTGTACATCCGTGTGTAAGAATGTGCGAGGACTGAGACGCCCTTTATTAGTGTACATCTGTGCGTCAGAATGTGTGAGAACTGAGATGCCCTTTATTAGTGTACATCAGTGTGTCAGAATGCGAGGACTGAGACGCCCTTTATTAGTGTACATCTGTGTGTCAGAATGTGCGAGGACTGAGACGCCCTTTATTAGTGTACATCCGTGTGTCAGAATGTGAGAGTACTGAGACGCCCTTTATTAGTGTACATCCGTGCGTCAGAATGTGCGAGGACTGAGACGCCCTTTATTAGTGCACATCTGTGTGTCAGAATGTGCGAGGACTAAGACCCCCTTTATTAGTGTACATCCATGTGTCAGAATGTGCGAGGACTAAGACCCCCTTTATTAGTGTACATCCATGTGTCAGAATGTGCGGGGACTGAGACACCCTTTATTAGTGCACATCCGTGTGTCAGAATGTGCGAGGACTGAGACGCCCTTTATTAGTGTACATCCATGTGTCAGAATGTGCGAGGACTGAGACGCCCTTTATTAGTGTACATCCATGTGTCAGAATGTGTGAGGACTGAGACACCCTTTATTAGTGTACATCTGTGTGTCAGAATGTGCGAGGACTGAGACGCCCTTTATTAGTGTACATCCGTGCGTCAGAATGTGCGAGGACTGAGACGCCCTTTATTAGTGCACATCTGTGTGTCAGAATGTGCAAGGACTAAGACCCCCTTTATTAGTGTACATCCATGTGTCAGAATGTGCGAGGACTGAGACCCCCTTTATTAGTGTACATCCATGTGTCAGAATGTGCGGGGACTGAGACACCCTTTATTAGTGCACATCCGTGTGTCAGAATGTGCGAGGACTGAGACGCCCTTTATTAGTGTACATCCATGTGTCAGAATGTGCGAGGACTGAAACACCCTTTATTAGTGTACATCCGTGTGTCAGAATGTGCGAGGACTGAGACACCCTTTATTAGTGTACATCCGTGTGTCAGAATGTGCGAGGACTGAGACACCCTTTATTAGTGTACATCCGTGTGTCAGAATGTGCGAGGAATGAGACGCCCTTTATTAGTGTACATCCATGTGTCAGAATGTGTGAGGAATGAGACGCCCTTTATTAGTGTACATCCATGTGTCAGAATGTGTGAGGACTGAGACGCCCTTTATTAGTGCACATCTGTGTGTCAGAATGTGCGAAGACTGAAACACCCTTTATTAGTGTACATCCATGTGTCAGAATGTGCGGGGACTGAGATACCCTTTATTAGTGTACATCCGTGTGTCAGAATGTGTGAGGACTGAGACGCCCTTTATTAGTGTACATCCATGTGTCAGAATGTGTGAGGACTGAGACACCCTTTATTAGTGTACATCCGTGTGTCAGAATGTGCGAAGACTGAAACACCCTTTATTAGTGTACATCCATGTGTCAGAATGTGCGGGGACTGAGATACCCTTTATTAGTGTACATCCGTGTGTCAGAATGTGTGAGGACTGAGACGCCCTTTATTAGTGCACATCTGTGTGTCAGAATGTGCGAAGACTGAAACACCCTTTATTAGTGTACATCCGTGTGTCAGAATGTGCGAAGACTGAAACACCCTTTATTAGTGTACATCCGTGTGTCAGAATGTGTGAGGACTGAGACGCCCTTTATTAGTGTACATCCATGTGTCAGAATGTGTGAGGACTGAGACGCCCTTTATTAGTGCACATCTGTGTGTCAGAATGTGCGAAGACTGAAACACCCTTTATTAGTGTACATCCATGTGTCAGAATGTGCGGGGACTGAGATACCCTTTATTAGTGTACATCCGTGTGTCAGAATGTGCGAAGACTGAAACACCCTTTATTAGTGTACATCCATGTGTCAGAATGTGCGGGGACTGAGATACCCTTTATTAGTGTACATCCGTGTGTCAGAATGTGTGAGGACTGAGACGCCCTTTATTAGTGTACATCCATGTGTCAGAATGTGTGAGGACTGAGACACCCTTTATTAGTGTACATCCGTGTGTCAGAATGTGTGAGGACTGAGAAGCCCTTTATTAGTGTACATCCGTGTGTCAGAATGTGCGAGGACTGAGACGCCCTTTATTAGTGTACATCCGTGTGTCAGAATGTGCGAGGACTGAGACGCCCTTTATTAGTGTACATCCGTGTGTCAGAATGTGCGAGGACTGAGATGCCCTTTATTTGTGTACATCCGTTTGTCAGAATGTGTGAGGACTGAGACGCCCTTTATTAGTGTACATCCGTGTGTCAGAATGTGTGAGGACTGAGATGCCCTTTATTAGTGTACATCAGTGTGTCAGAATGTGTGAGGACTGAGACGCCCTTTATTAGTGTACATCCGTGTATCAGAATGTGCGAGGACTGAGACGCCCTTTATTAGTGTACATCCCTGTGTCAGAATGTGCGAGGACTGAGACGCCCTTTATTAGTGTACATCCGTGTGTCAGAATGTGCGAGGACTGAGACGCCCTTTATTAGTGTACATCCGTGTGTCAGAATGTGCGAGGACTGAGACGCCCTTTATTAGTGTACATCCGTGTGTCAGAATGTGTGAGGACTGAAACACCCTTTATTAGTGTACATCCGTGTGTCAGAATGTGTGAGGACTGAGACGCCCTTTATTTGTGTACATCCGTGTGTCAGAATGTGAGAGGACTGAGACGCCCTTTATTAGTGTACATCCATGTGTCAGAATGTGCGAGGACTGAGACTCCCTTTATTAGTGTACATCCGTGTGTCAGAATGTGTGAGGACTGAAACACCCTTTATTAGTGTACATCCGTGTGTCAGAATGTGAGAGGACTGAGACGCCCTTTATTAGTGCACATCCATGTGTCAGAATGTGCGAGGACTGAGACTCCCTTTATTAGTGTACATCCGTGTGTCAGAATGTGTGAGGACTGAGACGCCCTTTATTAGTGTACATCCGTGTGTCAGAATGTGCGAGGACTGAGACGCCCTTTATTAGTGCAAATCCGTGTGTCAGAATGTGCGAGGACTGAGACGCCCTTTATTAGTGCACATCCGTGTGTCAGAATGTGCGAGGACTGAGACGCCCTTTATTAGTGCACATCTGTGCTTCAGAATGTGCGAGGACTGAGACCCCCTTTATTAGTGCACATCCGTGTGTCAGAATGTGCGAGGACTGAGACGCCCTTTATTAGTGTACATCCATGTGTCAGAATGTGCGAGGACTGAGATGCCCTTTATTAGTGTACATCCATGTGTCAGAATGTGAGAGTACTGAGACGCCCTTTATTAGTGTACATCCGTGCGTCAGAATGTGCGAGGACTGAGACGCCCTTTATTAGTGCACATCTGTGTGTCAGAATGTGCGAGGACTAAGACCCCCTTTATTAGTGTACATCCATGTGTCAGAATGTGCGAGGACTAAGACCCCCTTTATTAGTGTACATCTATGTGTCAGAATGTGCGGGGACTGAGACACCCTTTATTAGTGCACATCCGTGTGTCAGAATGTGCGAGGACTGAGACGCCCTTTATTAGTGTACATCCATGTGTCAGAATGTGCGAGGACTGAGACGCCCTTTATTAGTGTACATCCATGTGTCAGAATGTGTGAGGACTGAGACACCCTTTATTAGTGTACATCTGTGTGTCAGAATGTGCGAGGACTGAGACGCCCTTTATTAGTGTACATCCGTGCGTCAGAATGTGCGAGGACTGAGACGCCCTTTATTAGTGCACATCTGTGTGTCAGAATGTGCGAGGACTAAGACCCCCTTTATTAGTGTACATCCATGTGTCAGAATGTGCGAGGACTAAGACCCCCTTTATTAGTGTACATCCATGTGTCAGAATGTGCGGGGACTGAGACACCCTTTATTAGTGCACATCCGTGTGTCAGAATGTGCGAGGACTGAGACGCCCTTTATTAGTGTACATCCATGTGTCAGAATGTGCGAGGACTGAAACACCCTTTATTAGTGTACATCCGTGTGTCAGAATGTGCGAGGACTGAGACACCCTTTATTAGTGTACATCCGTGTGTCAGAATGTGCGAGGACTGAGACACCCTTTATTAGTGTACATCCATGTGTCAGAATGTGCGAGGACTGAGACACCCTTTATTAGTGTACATCCATGTGTCAGAATGTGCGAGGAATGAGACGCCCTTTATTAGTGTACATCCATGTGTCAGAATGTGAGAGGACTGAGACGCCCTTTATTAGTGCACATCCGTGTGTCAGAATGTGCGAGGACTGAGACGCCCTTTATTAGTGTACATCCGTGTGTCAGAATGTGTGAGGACTGAGACGCCCTTTATTAGTGCACATCCGTGTGTCAGAATGTGCGAGGACTGAGACGCCCTTTATTAGTGTACAACCGTGTGTCAGAATGTGAGAGGACTGAGACGCCCTTACATCCGTGTGTCAGAATGTGTGAGGACTGAGACGTCCTTTATTAGTGTACAGCCGTGTGTCAGAATGTGCGAGAACTGAGACGCCCTTTATTAGTGTACATCCGTGCATCAGAATGTGCGAGGACTGAGACGCCCTTTATTAGTGTACATCCGTGCATCAGAATGTGCGAGGACTGAGACGCCCTTTATTAGTGTACATCCGTGTGTATGAATGTGAGAGGACTGAGACGCCCTTTATTAGTGCACATCCATGTGTCAGAATGTGCGAGAACTGAGACGCCCTTTATTAGTGTACATCCGTGCCTCAGAATGTGCGTGGACTGAGACGCTCTTTATTAGTGTACATCCATGCGTCAGAATGTGCGAGGACTGAGACGCCCTTTATTAGTGCACATCCATGTGTCAGAATGTGCGAGAACTGAGACGCCCTTTATAAGTGTACATCCGTGCATCAGAATGTGCGAGGACTGAGACACCCTTTATTAGTGTACATCCGTGCATCAGAATGTGCTAGGACTGAGACGCCCTTTATTAGTGCACATCCATGTGTCAGAATGTGCGAGGACTGAGACGCCCTTTATTAGTGTACATCCATGCGTCAGAATGTGCGAGGACTAAGACGCCCTTTATTAGTGTACATCCGTGCGTCAGAATGTGCGAGGACTGAGACACCCTTTATTAGTGTACATCCATGTGTCAGAATGTGCAAGTACTGAGACGCCCTTTATTAGTGCACATCCGTGTGTCAGAATGTGCGAGGACTGAGACGCCCTTTATTAGTGTACATCCGTGTGTCAGAATGTGTGAGGACTGAGACGTCCTTTATTAGTGCACATCCGTGTGTCAGAATGTGTGAGGACTGAGACGTCCTTTATTAGTGTACATCCATGTGTCAGAATGTGCGAGGACTGAGACGCCCTTTATTAGTGCACATCCGTGCGTCAGAATGTGCGAGGACTGAGACGCCCTTTATTAGTGCACATCCGTGCGTCAGAATGTGCGAGGACTGAGACGCCCTTTATTAGTGCACATCCGTGTGTCAGAATGTGCGAGGACTGAGACGCCCTTTATTAGTGCACATCCGTGTGTCAGAATGTGCGAGGACTGAGACGCCCTTTATTAGTGCACATCTGTGCTTCAGAATGTGCGAGGACTGAGACCCCCTTTATTAGTGCACATCCGTGTGTCAGAATGTGCGAGGACTGAGACGCCCTTTATTAGTGTACATCCATGTGTCAGAATGTGCGAGGACTGAGATGCCCTTTATTAGTGCACATCCGTGTGTCAGAATGTGCGAGGACTGAGACGCCCTTTATTAGTGTACATCCATGTGTCAGAATGTGCGAGGACTGAGACGCCCTTTATTAGTGTACATCCATGTGTCAGAATGTGCGAGGACTGAGACGCCCTTTATTAGTGTACATCCGTGTGTCAGAATGTGCGAGGACTGAGACGCCCTTTTTTAGTGTACATCCGTGTGTCAGAATGTGCGAGGACTGAGACGCCCTTTATTAGTGTACATCCATGTGTCAGAATGTGCGAGGACTGAGACGCCCTTTATTAGTGTACATCCATGTGTCAGAATGTGTGAGGACTGAGACACCCTTTATTAGTGTACATCTGTGTGTCAGAATGTGCGAGGACTGAGACGCCCTTTATTAGTGTACATCCGTGCGTCAGAATGTGCGAGGACTGAGACGCCCTTTATTAGTGCACATCTGTGTGTCAGAATGTGCGAGGACTGAGACGTCCTTTATTAGTGCACATCCGTGTGTCAGAATGTGCGAGGACTGAGACGCCCTTTATTAGTGCACATCCGTGTGTCAGAATGTGCGAGGACTGAGACGCCCTTTATTAGTGCACATCCGTGTGTCAGAATGTGCGAGGACTGAGACGCCCTTTATTAGTGTACATCCGTGTGTCAGAATGTGCGAGGACTGAGACGCCCTTTATTAGTGCACATCCGTGTGTCAGAATGTGCGAGGACTGAGACACCCTTTATTAGGGTACATCCGTGTGTCAGAATGTGCGAGGACTGAGACGTCCTTTATTAGTGTACATCCGTGTGTCAGAATGTGCGAGGACTGAGACGCCCTTTATTAGTGTACATCCGTTTGTCAGAATGTGCGAGGACTGAGACGCCCTTTATTCGTGTTCATCCATGTGTCAGAATGTGCGAGTACTGAGACGCCCTTTATTAGTGTACATCCGTGTGTCAGAATGTGCGAGGACTGAGACGCCCTTTATTAGTGTACATCCGTGTATCAGAATGTGCGAGGACTGAGACGCCCTTTATTAGTGTACATCCATGTGTCAGAATGTGCGAGGACTGAGACGCCCTTTATTAGTGTACATCCATGTGTCAGAATGTGCGAGGACTGAGACGCCCTTTATTAGTGTACATCCATGTGTCAGAATGTGCGAGGACTGAGACGCCCTTTATTAGTGTACATCCATATGTCAGAATGTGCGAGGACTGAGACGCCCTTTATTAGTGTTCATCCGTGTGTCAGAATGTGCGAGTACTAAGACGCCCTTTATTAGTGTTCATCTGTGTGTCAGAATGTGCGAGTACTAAGACGCCCTTTATTAGTGTACATCTGTGTGTCAGAATGTGCGAGGACTGAGACGCCCTTTATTAGTGTACATCCGTGTATCAGAATGTGCGAGGACTGAGACACCCTTTATTAGTGTACATCCATGTGTCAGAATGTGCGAGGACTGAGACGCCCTTTATTAGTGTACATCCATGTGTCAGAATGTGCGAGGACTGAGACGCCCTTTATTAGTGTACATCCATGTGTCAGAATGTGCGAGGACTGAGACGCCCTTTATTAGTGTACATCCATGTGTCAGAATGTGCGAGGACTGAGACGCCCTTTATTAGTGTACATCCATGTGTCAGAATGTGTGAGGACTGAGACGCCCTTTATTAGTGTACATCCATGTGTCAGAATGTGCGAGGACTGAGACGCCCTTTATTAGTGTACATCCGTGTGTCAGAATGTGTGAGGACTGAGACTCCCTTTATTAGTGCACATCCGTGTGTCAGAATGTGTGAGGACTGAGACTCCCTTTATTAGTGTACATCCGTGTGTCAGAATGTGCGTGGACTGAGTCGCCCTTTATTAGTGCACATCCATGTGTCAGAATGTGCGAGGACTGAGACGCCCTTTATTAGTGCACATCCGTGTGTCAGAATGTGCGAGGACTGAGACGCCCTTTATTAGTCTACATCCGTGTGTCAGAATGTGCGAGTACTGAGACGCCCTTTATTAGTGCACATCCGTGTGTCAGAATGTGCGAGGACTGAGACGCCCTTTATTAGTGTACATCCATGTGTCAGAATGTGCGAGGACTGAGACGCCCTTTATTAGTGTACATCCATGTGTCAGAATGTGCGGGGACTGAGACGCCCTTTATTAGTGCACATCCGTGTGTCAGAATGTGCGAGGACTGAGACGCCCTTTATTAGTGCACATCCGTGTGTCAGAATGTGCGAGGACTGAGACGCCCTTTATTAGTGCACATCCGTGTGTCAGAATGTGTGAGGACTGAGACGCCCTTTATTAGTGTACATCCGTGTGTCAGAATGTGCGAGGACTGAGACGCCCTTTATTAGTGTACATCCGTGTGTCAGAATGTGCGAGGACTGAGACGCCCTTTATTAGTGTTCATCCATGTGTCAGAATGTGCGAGTACTGAGACGCCCTTTATTAGTGTACATCCGTGTGTCAGAATGTGCGAGGACTGAGACGCCCTTTATTAGTGTACATCCGTGAGTCAGAATGTGTGAGGACTGAGACGCCCTTTATTAGTGTACATCCATGTGTCAGAATGTGCGAGGACTGAGACGCCCTTTATTAGTGTACATCCATGTGTCAGAATGTGCGAGGACTGAGACGCCCTTTATTAGTGTTCATCCGTGTGTCAGAATGTGCGAGTACTAAGACGCCCTTTATTAGTGTACATCCGTGTGTCAGAATGTGCGAGGACTGAGACGCCCTTTATTAGTGTACATCCGTGTATCAGAATGTGCGAGGACTGAGACACCCTTTATTAGTGTACATCCGTGTATCAGAATGTGCGAGGACTGAGACACCCTTTATTAGTGTACATCCATGTGTCAGAATGTGCGAGGACTGAGACGCCCTTTATTAGTGTACATCCATGTGTCAGAATGTGCGAGTACTGAGACGCCCTTTATTAGTGCACATCCGTGTGTCAGAATGTGCGAGGACTGAGACGCCCTTTATTAGTGTACATCCATGTGTCAGAATGTGCGAGGACTGAGACGCCCTTTATTAGTGTACATCCATGTGTCAGAATGTGGGAGGACTGAGACGCCCTTTATTAGTGTACATCCATGTGTCAGAATGTGCGAGGACTGAGACGCCCTTTATTAGTGTACATCCGTGTGTCAGAATGTGTGAGGACTGAGACTCCCTTTATTAGTGTACATCCGTGTGTCAGAAGGTGCGAGGACTGAGACGCCCTTTATTAGTGCACATCCATGTGTCAGAATGTGCGAGGACTGAGACGCCCTTTATTAGTGCACATCCGTGTGTCAGAATGTGCGAGGACTGAGACGCCCTTTATTAGTGTACATCCATGTGTCAGAATGTGCGAGTACTGAGACGCCCTTTATTAGTGCACATCCGTGTGTCAGAATGTGCGAGGACTGAGACGCCCTTTATTAGTGTACATCCATGTGTCAGAATGTGCGAGGACTGAGACGCCCTTTATTAGTGCACATCCGTGCATCAGAATGTGCGAGGACTGAGACGCCCTTTATTAGTGCACATCCGTGTGTCAGAATGTGCGAGGACTGAGACGCCCTTTATTAGTGCACATCCGTGTGTCAGAATGTGCGAGGACTGAGACGCCCTTTATTAGTGCACATCCGTGTGTCAGAATGTGCGAGGACTGAGACGCCCTTTATTAGTGCACATCTGTGCTTCAGAATGTGCGAGGACTGAGACCCCCTTTATTAGTGCACATCCGTGTGTCAGAATGTGCGAGGACTGAGACGCCCTTTATTAGTGTACATCCATGTGTCAGAATGTGCGAGGACTGAGATGCCCTTTATTAGTGTACATCCATGTGTCAGAATGTGCGAGGACTGAGACGCCCTTTATTAGTGTACATCCATGTGTCAGAATGTGCGAGGACTGAGACGCCCTTTATTAGTGTACATCCATGTGTCAGAATGTGCGAGGACTGAGACGCCCTTTATTAGTGTACATCCATGTGTCAGAATGTGCGAGGACTGAGACGCCCTTTATTAGTGTACATCCGTGTGTCAGAATGTGCGAGGACTGAGACGCCCTTTTTTAGTGTACATCCGTGTGTCAGAATGTGCGAGGACTGAGACGCCCTTTATTAGTGTACATCCATGTGTCAGAATGTGCGAGGACTGAGACGCCCTTTATTAGTGTACATCCATGTGTCAGAATGTGTGAGGACTGAGACACCCTTTATTAGTGTACATCTGTGTGTCAGAATGTGCGAGGACTGAGACGCCCTTTATTAGTGTACATCCGTGCGTCAGAATGTGCGAGGACTGAGACGCCCTTTATTAGTGCACATCTGTGTGTCAGAATGTGCGAGGACTAAGACCCCCTTTATTAGTGTACATCCATGTGTCAGAATGTGCGAGGACTAAGACCCCCTTTATTAGTGTACATCCACGTGTCAGAATGTGCGGGGACTGAGACACCCTTTATTAGTGCACATCCGTGTGTCAGAATGTGCGAGGACTGAGACGCCCTTTATTAGTGTACATCCATGTGTCAGAATGTGCGAGGACTGAAACACCCTTTATTAGTGTACATCCGTGTGTCAGAATGTGCGAGGACTGAGACACCCTTTATTAGTGTACATCCGTGTGTCAGAATGTGCGAGGACTGAGACACCCTTTATTAGTGTACATCCATGTGTCAGAATGTGCGAGGACTGAGACACCCTTTATTAGTGTACATCCATGTGTCAGAATGTGCGAGGAATGAGACGCCCTTTATTAGTGTACATCCATGTGTCAGAATGTGTGAGGACTGAGACGCCCTTTATTAGTGTACATCCGTGTGTCAGAATGTGCGAAGACTGAAACACCCTTTATTAGTGTACATCAGTGTGTCAGAATGTGCGGGGACTGAGATACCCTTTATTAGTGTACATCCATGTGTCAGAATGTGTGAGGACTGAGACACCCTTTATTAGTGTACATCCATGTGTCAGAATGTGCGGGGACTAAGACACCCTTTATTAGTGTACATCCGTGTGTCAGAATGTGTGAGGACTGAGACGTCCTTTATTAGTGTACATCCGTGCATCAGAATGTGTGAGGACTGAGACGCCCTTTATTAGTGTACATCCGTGTGTCAGAATGTGCGAGGACTGAGACACCCTTTATTAGTGTACATCCGTGTGTCAGAATGTGCGAGGACTGAGACACCCTTTATTAGTGTACATCCATGTGTCAGAATGTGCGAGGAATGAGACGCCCTTTATTAGTGTACATCCATGTGTCAGAATGTGTGAGGACTGAGACGCCCTTTATTAGTGTACATCCGTGTGTCAGAATGTGCGAAGACTGAAACACCCTTTATTAGTGTACATCAGTGTGTCAGAATGTGCGGGGACTGAGATACCCTTTATTAGTGTACATCCATGTGTCAGAATGTGTGAGGACTGAGACACCCTTTATTAGTGTACATCCATGTGTCAGAATGTGCGGGGACTAAGACACCCTTTA
This sequence comes from Pseudophryne corroboree, assembly GCF_028390025.1. Classification (NCBI taxonomy): domain Eukaryota; kingdom Metazoa; phylum Chordata; class Amphibia; order Anura; family Myobatrachidae; genus Pseudophryne; species Pseudophryne corroboree. Next base: position 173,412 of record NW_026970204.1, on the reverse strand, counting down.
TTAGTGTACATCCGTGTGTCAGAATGTGTGAGGACTGAGACGTCCTTTATTAGTGTACATCCGTGCATCAGAATGTGTGAGGACTGAGACGCCCTTTATTAGTGTACATCTGTGTGTCAGAATGTGTGAGGACTGAGACGCCCTTTATTAGTGTACATCCATGTGTCAGAATGTGCGGGGACTAAGACACCCTTTATTAGTGTACATCCATGTGTCAGAATGTGTGAGGACTGAGAAGCCCTTTATTAGTGTACATCCGTGTGTCAGAATGTGTGAGGACTGAGACGCCCTTTATTAGTGTACATCCGTGTGTCAGAATGTGCGAGGACTGAGACGCCCTTTATTAGTGTACATCCGTGTGTCAGAATGTGCGAGGACTGAGACGCCCTTTATTAGTGTACATCCGTGTGTCAGAATGTGCGAGGACTGAGACGCCCTTTATTAGTGTACATCCGTGTGTCAGAATGTGCGAGGACTGAGACGCCCTTTATTTGTGTACATCCGTGTGTCAGAATGTGTGAGGACTGAGACGCCCTTTATTAGTGTACATCCGTGTGTCAGAATGTGTGAGGACTGAGATGCCCTTTATTAGTGTACATCAGTGTGTCAGAATGCGAGGACTGAGACGCCCTTTATTAGTGTACATCCGTGTGTCAGAATGTGTGAGAACTGAGACGCCCTTTATTAGTGTACATCCGTGTGTCAGAATGTGCGAGGACTGAGACGCCCTTTATTAGTGTACATCCGTGTGTCAGAATGTGTGAGGACTGAAACACCCTTTATTAGTGTACATCCGTGTGTCAGAATGTGTGAGGACTGAGACGCCCTTTATTAGTGTACATCCGTGTGTCAGAATGTGCGAGGACTGAGACTCCCTTTATTAGTGCACATCCATGTGTCAGAATGTGTGAGGACTGAGACGCCCTTTAATAGTGTACATCCGTGTGTCAGAATGTGCGAGGACTGAGACGCCCTTTATTAGTGCACATCCGTGTGTCAGAATGTGCGAGGACTGAGACGCCCTTTATTAGTGCACATCCGTGTGTCAGAATGTGCGAGGACTGAGACCCCCTTTATTAGTGCACATCCGTGTGTCAGAATGTGCGAGGACTGAGACGCCCTTTATTAGTGTACATCCATGTGTCAGAATGTGCGAGGACTGAGATGCCCTTTATTAGTGTACATCCATGTGTCAGAATGTGCGAGGACTGAGACGCCCTTTATTAGTGTACATCCATGTGTCAGAATGTGCGAGGACTGAGACGCCCTTTATTAGTGCACATCCGTGTGTCAGAATGTGCGAGGACTGAGACGCCCTTTATTAGTGTACATCCGTGTGTCAGAATGTGCGAGGACTGAGACTCCCTTTATTAGTGCACATCCGTGTGTCAGAATGTGCGAGGACTGAGACGCCCTTTATTAGTGTACATCCATGTGTCAGAATGTGCGAGGACTGAGACGCCCTTTATTAGTGCACATCCGTGTGTCAGAATGTGCGAGGACTGAGACGCCCTTTATTAGTGCACATCCGTGTGTCAGAATGTGCGAGGACTGAGACGCCCTTTATTAGTGTACATCCATGTGTCAGAATGTGCGAGGACTGAGACGCCCTTTATTAGTGTACATCCGTATGTCAGAATGTGCGAGGACTGAGACGCCCTTTTTTAGTGTACATCCGTGTGTCAGAATGTGCGAGGACTGAGACGCCCTTTATTAGTGTACATCCGTGTGTCAGAATGTGCGAGGACTGAGACGCCCTTTATTAGTGTACATCTGTGTGTCAGAATGTGCGAGGACTGAGACGCCCTTTATTAGTGTACATCCGTGTGTCAGAATGTGCGAGGACTGAGACGCCCTTTTTTAGTGTACATCCGTGTGTCAGAATGTGCGAGGACTGAGACGCCCTTTATTAGTGTACATCCGTGTGTAAGAATGTGCGAGGACTGAGACGCCCTTTATTAGTGTACATCTGTGCGTCAGAATGTGTGAGAACTGAGATGCCCTTTATTAGTGTACATCAGTGTGTCAGAATGCGAGGACTGAGACGCCCTTTATTAGTGTACATCTGTGTGTCAGAATGTGCGAGGACTGAGACGCCCTTTATTAGTGTACATCCGTGTGTCAGAATGTGAGAGTACTGAGACGCCCTTTATTAGTGTACATCCGTGCGTCAGAATGTGCGAGGACTGAGACGCCCTTTATTAGTGTACATACGTGTGTCAGAATGTGCGGGGACTGAGACACCCTTTATTAGTGTACATCCATGTGTCAGAATGTGCGAGGACTAAGACCCCCTTTATTAGTGTACATCCATGTGTCAGAATGTGCGGGGACTGAGACACCCTTTATTAGTGCACATCCGTGTGTCAGAATGTGCGAGGACTGAGACGCCCTTTATTAGTGTACATCCATGTGTCAGAATGTGCGGGGACTGAGACACCCTTTATTAGTGCACATCCGTGTGTCAGAATGTGCGAGGACTGAGACGCCCTTTATTAGTGTACATCCATGTGTCAGAATGTGCGAGGACTGAGACGCCCTTTATTAGTGTACATCCATGTGTCAGAATGTGTGAGGACTGAGACACCCTTTATTAGTGTACATCTGTGTGTCAGAATGTGCGAGGACTGAGACGCCCTTTATTAGTGTACATCCGTGCGTCAGAATGTGCGAGGACTGAGACGCCCTTTATTAGTGCACATCTGTGTGTCAGAATGTGCGAGGACTAAGACCCCCTTTATTAGTGTACATCCATGTGTCAGAATGTGCGAGGACTAAGACCCCCTTTATTAGTGTACATCCATGTGTCAGAATGTGCGGGGACTGAGACACCCTTTATTAGTGCACATCCGTGTGTCAGAATGTGCGAGGACTGAGACGCCCTTTATTAGTGTACATCCATGTGTCAGAATGTGCGAGGACTGAAACACCCTTTATTAGTGTACATCCGTGTGTCAGAATGTGCGAGGACTGAGACACCCTTTATTAGTGTACATCCGTGTGTCAGAATGTGCGAGGACTGAGACACCCTTTATTAGTGTACATCCATGTGTCAGAATGTGCGAGGAATGAGACGCCCTTTATTAGTGTACATCCATGTGTCAGAATGTGTGAGGACTGAGACGCCCTTTATTAGTGCACATCTGTGTGTCAGAATGTGCGAAGACTGAAACACCCTTTATTAGTGTACATCCATGTGTCAGAATGTGCGGGGACTGAGATACCCTTTATTAGTGTACATCCGTGTGTCAGAATGTGTGAGGACTGAGATACCCTTTATTAGTGTACATCCGTGTGTCAGAATGTGCGAGGACTGAGACACCCTTTATTAGTGTACATCCGTGTGTCAGAATGTGCGAGGACTGAGACACCCTTTATTAGTGTACATCCATGTGTCAGAATGTGCGAGGACTGAGACACCCTTTATTAGTGTACATCCATGTGTCAGAATGTGCGAGGAATGAGACGCCCTTTATTAGTGTACATCCATGTGTCAGAATGTGTGAGGACTGAGACGCCCTTTATTAGTGCACATCTGTGTGTCAGAATGTGCGAAGACTGAAACACCCTTTATTAGTGTACATCCATGTGTCAGAATGTGCGGGGACTGAGATACCCTTTATTAGTGTACATCCGTGTGTCAGAATGTGCGGGGACTGAGATACCCTTTATTAGTGTACATCCATGTGTCAGAATGTGCGGGGACTTAGACACCCTTTATTAGTGTACATCCATGTGTCAGAATGTGTGAGGACTGAGACACCCTTTATTAGTGTACATCCGTGTGTCAGAATGTGTGAGGACTGAGAAGCCCTTTATTAGTGTACATCCGTGTGTCAGAATGTGCGAGGACTGAGACGCCCTTTATTAGTGTACATCCGTGTGTCAGAATGTGCGAGGACTGAGACGCCCTTTATTAGTGTACATCCGTGTGTCAGAATGTGCGAGGACTGAGACGCCCTTTATTAGTGTACATCCGTGTGTCAGAATGTGCGAGGACTGAGATGCCCTTTATTTGTGTACATCCGTTTGTCAGAATGTGTGAGGACTGAGACGCCCTTTATTAGTGTACATCCGTGTGTCAGAATGTGTGAGGACTGAGATGCCCTTTATTAGTGTACATCAGTGTGTCAGAATGCGAGGACTGAGACGCCCTTTATTAGTGTACATCCGTGTGTCAGAATGTGTGAGAACTGAGACGCCCTTTATTAGTGTACATCCGTGTGTCAGAATGTGCGAGGACTGAGACGCCCTTTATTAGTGTTCATCCGTGTGTCAGAATGTGTGAGGACTGAAACACCCTTTATTAGTGTACATCCGTGTGTCAGAATGTGTGAGGACTGAGACGCCCTTTATTTGTGTACATCCGTGTGTCAGAATGTGCGAGGACTGAGACTCCCTTTATTAGTGTACATCCGTGTGTCAGAATGTGTGAGGACTGAGACGCCCTTTATTAGTGTACATCCGTGTGTCAGAATGTGCGAGGACTGAGACGCCCTTTATTAGTGCACATCCGTGTGTCAGAATGTGCGAGGACTGAGACGCCCTTTATTAGTGCACATCCGTGTGTCAGAATGTGCGAGGACTGAGACGCCCTTTATTAGTGCACATCTGTGCTTCAGAATGTGCGAGGACTGAGACCCCCTTTATTAGTGCACATCCGTGTGTCAGAATGTGCGAGGACTGAGACGCCCTTTATTAGTGTACATCCATGTGTCAGAATGTGCGAGGACTGAGATGCCCTTTATTAGTGTACATCCATGTGTCAGAATGTGAGAGTACTGAGACGCCCTTTATTAGTGTACATCCGTGCGTCAGAATGTGCGAGGACTGAGACGCCCTTTATTAGTGCACATCTGTGTGTCAGAATGTGCGAGGACTAAGACCCCCTTTATTAGTGTACATCCATGTGTCAGAATGTGCGAGGACTAAGACCCCCTTTATTAGTGTACATCCATGTGTCAGAATGTGCGGGGACTGAGACACCCTTTATTAGTGCACATCCGTGTGTCAGAATGTGCGAGGACTGAGACGCCCTTTATTAGTGTACATCCATGTGTCAGAATGTGCGAGGACTGAGACGCCCTTTATTAGTGTACATCCATGTGTCAGAATGTGTGAGGACTGAGACACCCTTTATTAGTGTACATCTGTGTGTCAGAATGTGCGAGGACTGAGACGCCCTTTATTAGTGTACATCCGTGCGTCAGAATGTGCGAGGACTGAGACGCCCTTTATTAGTGCACATCTGTGTGTCAGAATGTGCGAGGACTGAGACACCCTTTATTAGTGTACATCCATGTGTCAGAATGTGCGAGGAATGAGACGCCCTTTATTAGTGTACATCCATGTGTCAGAATGTGTGAGGACTGAGACGCCCTTTATTAGTGCACATCTGTGTGTCAGAATGTGCGAAGACTGAAACACCCTTTATTAGTGTACATCAGTGTGTCAGAATGTGCGGGGACTGAGATACCCTTTATTAGTGTACATCCGTGTGTCAGAATGTGTGAGGACTGAGACGCCCTTTATTAGTGTACATCCATGTGTCAGAATGTGCGAGGACTGAGACGCCCTTTATTAGTGTACATCCGTGTGTCAGAATGTGCGAGGACTGAGACGCCCTTTATTAGTGTACATCCGTGTGTCAGAATGTGCGAGGACTGAGACGCCCTTTATTAGTGTACATCCGTGTGTCAGAATGTGCGAGGACTGAGATGCCCTTTATTTGTGTACATCCGTTTGTCAGAATGTGTGAGGACTGAGACGCCCTTTATTAGTGTACATCCGTGTGTCAGAATGTGTGAGGACTGAGATGCCCTTTATTAGTTTACATCCATGCGTCAGAATGTGTGAGGACTGAGACGCCCTTTATTAGTGTACATCCGTGTGTCAGAATGTGTGAGGACTGAGATGCCCTTTATTAGTTTACATCCATGCGTCAGAATGTGAGAGGACTGAGACGCCCTTTATTAGTGTACATCCGTGTGTCAGAATGTGCGAGGACTGAGACGTCCTTTATTAGTGCACATCCGTGTGTCAGAATGTCAGAGGACTGAGACGCCCTTTATTAGTGCACATCCGTGTGTCAGAATGTGTGAGGACTGAGACGTCCTTTATTAGTGTACATCCATGTGTCAGAATGTGTGAGGACTGAGACGCCCTTTATTAGTGTACATCCATGTGTCAGAATGTGTGAGGACTGAGACGCCCTTTATTAGTGTACATCCATGCATCAGAATGTGTGAGGACTGAGACGCCCTTTATTAGTGCACATCCGTGTGTCAGAATGTGAGAGGACTGAGACGCCCTTTATTAGTGTACATCCGTGTGTCAGAATGTGCGAGGACTGAGACACCCTTTATTAGTGCACATCAGTGTGTCAGAATGCGAGGACTGAGACGCCCTTTATTAGTGTACATCCGTGTGTCAGAATGTGTGAGAACTGAGACGCCCTTTATTAGTGTACATCCGTGTGTCAGAATGTGCGAGGACTGAGACGCCCTTTATTAGTGTACATCCGTGTGTCAGAATGTGTGAGGACTGAAACACCCTTTATTAGTGTACATCCGTGTGTCAGAATGTGTGAGGACTGAGACACCCTTTATTTGTGTACATCCGTGTGTCAGAATGTGCGAGGACTGAGACTCCCTTTATTAGTGTACATCCGTGTGTCAGAATGTGTGAGGACTGAGACGCCCTTTATTAGTGCACATCCGTGTGTCAGAATGTGCGAGGACTGAGACGCCCTTTATTAGTGCACATCCGTGTGTCAGAATGTGCGAGGACTGAGACGCCCTTTATTAGTGCACATCCGTGTATCAGAATGTGCGAGGACTGAGACGCCCTTTATTAGTGCACATCTGTGCTTCAGAATGTGCGAGGACTGAGACCCCCTTTATTAGTGCACATCCGTGTGTCAGAATGTGCGAGGACTGAGACGCCCTTTATTAGTGTACATCCATGTGTCAGAATGTGCGAGGACTGAGATGCCCTTTATTAGTGTACATCCATGTGTCAGAATGTGCGAGGACTGAGACGCCCTTTATTAGTGTACATCCATGTGTCAGAATGTGCGAGGACTGAGACGCCCTTTATTAGTGCACATCCGTGTGTCAGAATGTGCGAGGACTGAGACGCCCTTTATTAGTGTACATCCGTGTGTCAGAATGTGCGAGGACTGAGACGCCCTTTATTAGTGCACATCCGTGTGTCAGAATGTGCGAGGACTGAGACGCCCTTTATTAGTGTACATCCATGTGTCAGAATGTGCGAGGACTGAGACGCCCTTTATTAGTGCACATCCGTGTGTCAGAATGTGCGAGGACTGAGACGCCCTTTATTAGTGTACATCCATGTGTCAGAATGTGCGAGGACTGAGACGCCCTTTATTAGTGCACATCCGTGTGTCAGAATGTGCGAGGACTGAGACGCCCTTTATTAGTGTACATCCATGTGTCAGAATGTGCGAGGACTGAGACTCCCTTTATTAGTGTACATCCGTATGTCAGAATGTGCGAGGACTGAGACGCCCTTTTTTAGTGTACATCCGTGTGTCAGAATGTGCGAGGACTGAGACGCCCTTTATTAGTGTACATCCGTGTGTCAGAATGTGCGAGGACTGAGACGCCCTTTATTAGTGTACATCTGTGTGTCAGAATGTGCGAGGACTGAGACGCCCTTTATTAGTGTACATCCGTGTGTCAGAATGTGCGAGGACTGAGACGCCCTTTTTTAGTGTACATCCGTGTGTCAGAATGTGCGAGGACTGAGATGCCCTTTATTAGTGTACATCCGTGTGTAAGAATGTGCGAGGACTGAGACGCCCTTTATTAGTGTACATCTGTGCGTCAGAATGTGTGAGGACTGAGACGCCCTTTATTAGTGTACATCAGTGTGTCAGAATGCGAGGACTGAGACGCCCTTTATTAGTGTACATCTGTGTGTCAGAATGTGCGAGGACTGAGACGCCCTTTATTAGTGTACATCCGTGTGTCAGAATGTGAGAGTACTGAGACGCCCTTTATTAGTGTACATCCGTGAGTCAGAATGTGTGAGGACTGAAACACTCTTTATTAGTGTACATCTGTGTGTCAGAATGTGTGAGGACTGAAACACCCTTTATTAGTGTACATCCGTGTGTCAGAATGTGTGAGGACTGAGACGCCCTTTATTAGTGCACATCCATGTGTCAGAATGTGCGAGGACTGAGACGCCCTTTATTAGTGTACATCCATGTGTCAGAATGTGAGAGGACTGAGACACCCTTTATTAGTGTACATCCGTGTGTCAGAATGTGCGAGGACTGAGACGCCCTTTATTAGTGTACATCTGTGTGTCAGAATGTGTGAGGACTGAGACCCCCTTTTTTAGTGTACATCCGTGTGTCAGAATGTGCGAGGACTGAGACGTCCTTTATTAGTGTACATCTGTGTGTCAGAATGTGTGAGGACTGAGACACCCTTTATTAGTGTACATCCGTGTGTCAGAATGTGTGAGGACTGAGACCCCCTTTATTAGTGTACATCCGTGTGTCAGAATGTGTGAGGACTGAGACGTCCTTTATTAGTGCACATCCATGTGTCAGAATGTGTGAGGACTGAGACACCCTTTATTAGGGTACATCCGTGTGTCAGAATGTGTGAGGACTGAGACGCCCTTTATTAGTGTACATCCGTGTGTCAGAATGTGCGAGGACTGAGACCCCCTTTATTAGTGTACATCCGTGTGTCAGAATGTGTGAGGACTGAGATGCCCTTTATTAGGGTACATCCGTGTGTCAGAATGTGTGAGGACTGAGATGCCCTTTATTAGGGTACATCCGTGTGTCAGAATGTGTGAGGACTGAGACGCCCTTTATTAGTGTACATCCGTGTGTCAGAATGTGCGAGGACTGAGACACCCTTTATTAGTGTACATCCGTGTGTCAGAATGTGCGAGGACTGAGACGCCCTTTATTAGTGCACATCCGTGTGTCAGAATGTGAGAGGACTGAGACGCCCTTTATTAGTGTACATCTGTGTGTCAGAATGTGCGAGGACTGAGATGCCCTTTATTAGTGTACATCCGTGCGTCATAATGTGCGAGGACTGAGACGCCCTTTATTAGTGTACATCCGTGTGTCAGAATGTGTGAGGACTGAGACGCCCTTTATTAGTGTACATCTGTGTGTCAGAATGTGCGAGGACTGAGACGTCCTTTATTAGTGTACATCCGTGTGTCAGAATGTGTGAGGACTGAGATGCCCTTTATTAGTGTACATCCGGGCGTCATAATGTGCGAGGACTGAGACGCCCTTTATTAGTGTACATCCCTGTGTCAGAATGTGTGAGGACTGAGATGCCCTTTATTAGTGTACATCCGTGCGTCATAATGTGCGAGGACTGAGACGCCCTTTATTAGTGTACATCCGTGTGTCAGAATGTGTGAGGACTGAGACGCCCTTTATTAGTGTACATCTGTGTGTCAGAATGTGCGAGGACTGAGACGCCCTTTATTAGTGTACATCTGTGTGTCAGAATGTGTGAGGACTGAGACGCCCTTTATTAGTGTACATCTGTGTGTCAGAATGTGTGAGGACTGAGACACCCTTTATTAGTGTACATCCGTGTGTCAGAATGTGTGAGGACTGAGGCGCCCTTTATTAGTGTACATCTGTGTGTCAGAATGTGTGAGGACTGAGACCCCCTTTATTAGTATACATCCGTGTGTCAGAATGTGTGAGGACTGAGACGCCCTTTATTAGTGTACATCCATGTGTCAGAATGTGCGAGGATTGAGACACCCTTTATTAGTGTACATTCGTGTGTCAGAATGTGTGAGGACTGAGACGCCCTTTATTAGTGTACATCCGTGTGTCAGAATGTGTGAGGACTGAGATTCCCTTTATTAGTGTACATTCGTGCGTCATAATGTGCGAGGACTGAGACGCCCTTTATTAGTGTACATCCGTGTGTCAGAATGTGTGAGGACTGAGACGTCCTTTATTAGTGTACATCTGTGTGTCAGAATGTGCGAGGACTGAGACGTCCTTTATTAGTGTACATCTGTGTGTCAGAATGTGTGAGGACTGAGACGCCCTTTATTAGTGTACATCCGTGTGTCAGAATGTGTGAGGACTGAGATTCCCTTTATTAGTGTACATTCGTGCGTCATAATGTGCGAGGACTGAGACGCCCTTTATTAGTGTACATCCGTGTGTCAGAATGTGTGAGGACTGAGACGTCCTTTATTAGTGTACATCTGTGTGTCAGAATGTGCGAGGACTGAGACGTCCTTTATTAGTGTACATCTGTGTGTCAGAATGTGTGAGGACTGAGACGCCCTTTATTAGTGTACATCCGTGTGTCAGAATGTGCGAGGACTGAGACACCCTTTATTAGTGCACATCCGTGTGTCAGAATGTGTGAGGACTGAGACGCCCTTTATTAGTGTACATCCGTGTGTCAGAATGTGTGAGGACTGAGACGCCCTTTATTAGTGTACATCCGTGTGTCAGAATGTGTGAGGACTGAGACGCCCTTTATTAGTGTACATCCGTGTGTCAGAATGTGTGAGGACTGAAACGCCCTTTATTAGTGTACATCCATGTGTTAGAATGTGTGAGGACTGAGACGCCCTTTATTAGTGTACATCCGTGTGTCAGAATGTGCGAGGACTGAGACGCCCTTTATTAGTGTACATCCATGTGTCAGAATGTGCGAGGACTGAAACACCCTTTATTAGTGTACATCCATGTGTCAGAATGTGCAGGGACTGAGACACCCTTTATTAGTGTACATCCATGTGTTAGAATGTGCGAGGACTGAAACACCCTTTATTAGTGTACATCCATGTGTCAGAATGTGCGAGGACTGAAACACCCTTTATTAGTGCACATCCGTGTGTCAGAATGTGCAGGGACTGAGACGCCCTTTATTAGTGTACATCCATGCGTCAGAATGTGCGAGGACTGAAACGCCCTTTATTAGTGCACATCCGTGTGTCAGAATGTGAGAGGACTGAGACGCCCTTTATTAGTGTACATCCGTGTGTCAGAATGTGCGAGGACTGAAACGCCCTTTATTAGTGCACATCCGTGTGTCAGAATGTGCGAGGACTGAGACGCCCTTTATTAGTGCACATCTGTGCTTCAGAATGTGCGAGGACTGAGACGCCCTTTATTAGTGCACATCCATGTGTCAGAATGTGTGAGGACTGAGACACCCTTTATTAGTGTACATCCGTGTGTCAGAATGTGTGAGGACTGAGACGCCCTTTATTAGTGTACATCCGTGTGTCAGAATGTGTGAGGACTGAGACGCCCTTTATTAGTGTACATCCATGTGTCAGAATGTGTGAGGACTGAATCACCCTTTATTAGTGTACATCCGTGTGTCAGAATGTGCGAGGACTGAGACACCCTTTATTAGTGTACATCCGTGTGTCAGAATGTGTGAGGACTGAGACACCCTTTATTAGTGTACATCTGTGTGTCAGAATGTGCGAGGACTGAATCACCCTTTATTAGTGTACATCCGTGTGTCAGAATGTGTGAGGACTGAGACACCCTTTATTAGTGTACATCTGTGTGTCAGAATGTGCGAGGACTGAAACACCCTTTATTAGTGTACATCAGTGTGTCAGAATGTGTGAGGACTGAGACGCCCTTTATTAGTGTACATCCATGTGTCAAAATGTGTGAGGACTGAGAAGCCCTTTATTAGTGCACATCCATGTGTCAGAATGTGTGAGGACTGAGATGCCCTTTATTAGTGTACATCTGTGTGTCAGAATGTGCGAGGACTGAGACGCCCTTTATTAGTGCACATCCGTGTGTCAGAATGTGTGAGGACTGAGACGCCCTTTATTAGTGTACATCCGTGTGTCAGAATGTGTGAGGACTGAGACGCCCTTTATTAGTGTACATCTGTGTGTCAGAATGTGCGAGGACTGAGACGCCCTTTATTAGTGTACATCCGTGTGTCAGAATGTGTGAGGACTGAGACGCCCTTTATTAGTGCACATCCGTGTGTCAGAATGTGTGAGGACTGAGACGCCCTTTATTAGTGTACATCCGTGTGTCAGAATGTGTGAGGACTGAGACGCCCTTTATTAGTGTACATCTGTGTGTCAGAATGTGAGAGGACTGAGACACCCTTTATTAGTGTACATCCGTGTGTCAGAATGTGCGAGGACTGAGACGCCCTTTATTAGTGCACATCCGTGTGTCAGAATGTGTGAGGACTGAGATGCCCTTTATTAGTGTACAACCGTGTGTCAGAATGTGCGAGTACTGAGACGCCCTATATTAGTGTACATCCGTGTGTCAGAATGTGAGAGGACTGAGATGCCCTTTATTAGTGTACATCCGTGTGTCAGAATGTGAGAGGACTGAGATGCCCTTTATTAGTGTACATCTGTGTGTCAGAATGTGCGAGGACTGAGACACCCTTTATTAGTGTACATCCGTGTGTCAGAATGTGCGAGGACTGAGACGCCCTTTATTAGTGCACATCCGTGTGTCAGAATGTGTGAGGACTGAGATGCCCTTTATTAGTGTACATCCGTGTGTCAGAATGTGTGAGGACTGAGATGCCCTTTATTAGTGTACATCCGTGTGTCAGAAGGTGCGAGGACTGAGACTCCCTTTATTAGTGTACATCCGTGTGTCAGAATGTGCGAGGACTGAGACTCCCTTTATTAGGGTACATCCGTGTGTCAGAATGTGTGAGGACTGAGATGCCCTTTATTAGTGTACATCCGTGCATCAGAATGTGTGAGGACTGAGACGCCCTTTATTAGTGCACATCCGTGTGTCAGAATGTGTGAGGACTGAGACGCCCTTTATTAGTGTACATCCGTGTGTCAGAATGTGTGAGGACTGAGACACCTTTTATTAGTGTACATCCGTGTGTCAGAATGTGTGAGGACTGAGACGCCCTTTATTAGTGTACATCCGTGTGTCAGAATGTGTGAGGACTGAGACACCTTTTATTAGTGTACATCCGTGTGTCAGAATGTGCGAGGACTGAGAAGCCCTTTATTAGTGCACATCCATGTGTCAGAATGTGCGGGGACTGAGACTCCCTTTATTAGTGTACATCCGTTTGTCAGAATGTGTGAGGACTGAGAAGCCCTTTATTAGTGCACATCCATGTGTCAGAATGTGCGGGGACTGAGACACCCTTTATTAGTGTACATCTGTGTGTCAGAATGTGCGAGGACTGAGACGCCCTTTATTAGTGTACATCCATGTGTCAGAATGTGCGAGGACTGAGACGCCCTTTATTAGTGTACATCCATGTGTCAGAATGTGCAAGGACTGAGACGCCCTTTATTAGTGTACATCTGTGTGTCAGAATGTGCGAGGACTGAGACGCCCTTTATTAGTGCACATCCGTGTGTCAGAATGTACGAGGACTGAGACGCCCTTTATTAGTGCACATCCGTGTGTCAGAATGTGTGAGGACTGAGACGTCCTTTATTAGTGTACATCTGTGTGTCAGAATGTGCGAGGACTGAGAAGCCCTTTATTAGTGTACATCCATGTGTCAGAATGTGCGAGGACTGAGACGCCCTTTATTAGTGTACATCCATGTGTCAGAATGTGCGGGGATTGACACGCCCTTTATTAGTGTACATCCATGCATCAGAATGTGTGAGGACTGAGACACCCTTTATTAGTGTACATCCGTGTGTCAGAATGTGTGAGGACTGAGACACCCTTTATTAGTGTACATCCATGCATCAGAATGTGCGAGGACTGAGATGCCCTATATTAGTGTACATCCGTGTGTCAGAATGTGTGAGGACTGAGACACCCTTTATTAGTGTACATCCATGCATCAGAATGTGTGAGGACTGAGACGCCCTTTATTAGTGTACATCCATGCATCAGAATGTGTGAGGACTGAGACACCCTTTATTAGTGCACATCCGTGTGTCAGAATGTGTGAGGACTGAATCACCCTTTATTAGTGTACATCCGTGTGTCAGAATGTGTGAGGACTGAGACACCCTTTATTAGTGTACATCTGTGTGTCAGAATGTGTGAGGACTGAGACGTCCTTTATTAGTGTACATCCGTGTGTCAGAATGTGTGAGGACTGAGTCGCCCTTTATTACTGTACATCCGTGTGTCAGAATGTGCGAGGACTGAGACGCCCTTTATTAGTGCACATCCATGTGTCAGAATGTGTGAGGACTGAGACGCCCTTTATTAGTGTACATCCATGTGTCAGAATGTGTGAGGACTGAGACGCCCTTTATTAGTGTACATCTGTGTGTCAGAATGTGTGAGGACTGAGACGTCCTTTATTAGTGTACATCCGTGTGTCAGAATGTGTGAGGACTGAGTCGCCCTTTATTACTGTACATCCGTGTGTCAGAATGTGCGAGGACTGAGACGCCCTTTATTAGTGCACATCCATGTGTCAGAATGTGCGAGGACTGAGACGCCCTTTATTAGTGTACATCCGTGTGTCAGAATGTGTGAGGACTGAGTCGCCCTTTATTACTGTACATCCGTGTGTCAGAATGTGCGAGGACTGAGACGCCCTTTATTAGTGCACATCCATGCATCAGAATGTGCGAGGACTGAGAAGCCCTTTATTAGTGTACATCCATGTGTCAGAATGTGTGAGGACTGAATCACCCTTTATTAGTGTACATCCGTGTGTCAGAATGTGTGAGGACTGAGACGCCCTTTATTAGTGTACATCCGTGTGTCAGAATGTGCGAGGACTGAATCACCCTTTATTAGTGTACATCTGTGTGTCAGAATGTGTGAGGACTGAGACGTCCTTTATTAGTGTACATCCGTGTGTCAGAATGTGTGAGGACTGAATCACCCTTTATTAGTGTACATCCGTGTGTCAGAATGTGTGAGGACTGAGACGCCCTTTATTAGTGTACATCCGTGTGTCAGAATGTGCGAGGACTGAAACACCCTTTATTAGTGTACATCCGTGTGTCAGAATGTGTGAGGACTGAGACGTCCTTTATTAGTGTACATCCGTGTGTCAGAATGTGTGAGGACTGAGACGTCCTTTATTAGTGTACATCCGTGCATCAGAATGTGCGAGGACTGAGAAGCCCTTTATTAGTGTACATCCGTGTGTCAGAATGTGTGAGGACTGAGACGCCCTTTATTAGTGCACATCCATGTGTCAGAATGTGTGAGGACTGAGACGCCCTTTATTAGTGTACATCTGTGTGTCAGAATGTGCGGGGACTGAGACACCCTTTATTAGTGTAAATCCATGTGTCAGAATGTGCGAGGACTGAGACGCCCTTTATTAGTGCACATCCGTGTGTCAGAATGTGTGAGGACTGAGACGCCCTTTATTAGTGTACATCTGTGTGTCAGAATGTGCGAGGACTGAGACGCCCTTTATTAGTGTACATCCATGTGTCAGAATGTGCGGGGACTGAGACACCCTTTATTAGTGTACATCTGTGTGTCAGAATGTGCGAGGACTGAGACGCCCTTTATTAGTGCACATACGTGTGTCAGAATGTGTGAGGACTGAGACTCCCTTTATTAGTGCACATCCGTGTGTCAGAATGTGTGAGGACTGAGACGCCCTTTATTAGTGTACATCCGTGTGTCAGAATGTGTGAGGACTGAGATGCCCTTTATTAGTGTACATCCATGTGTCAGAATGTGCGGGGACTGAGACACCCTTTATTAGTGTACATCCGTGTGTCAGAATGTGCGAGGACTAAGACGCCCTTTATTAGTGCACATCCATGTGTCAGAATGTGTGGGGACTGAGACACCCTTTATTAGTGTACATCCGTGTGTCAGAATGTGCGAGGACTGAGACGCCCTTTATTAGTGTACATCCGTTTGTCTGAATGTGCGAGGACTGAGACGCCCTTTATTAGTGTACATCTGTGTGTCAGAATGTGCGAGGACTGAGACGCCCTTTATTAGTGTACATCCGTGTGTCAGAATGTGCGAGGAATAAGACGCCCTTTATTAGTGTACATCCGTGTGTCAGAATGTGCGAGGACTGAGAGGCCCTTTATTAGTGTACATCCGTGTGTCAGAATGTGCAAGGACTGAGACGCCCTTTATTAGTGCACATCTGTGTGTCAGAATGTGCGAGGACTGAGACGCCCTTTATTAGTGTACATCCGTGTGTCAGAATTTGCGAGGAATGAGACGCCCCTTATTAGTGTACATCCGTGTGTCAGAATGTGCGAGGACTGAGACGCCCTTTATTAGTGTACATCCGTGTGTCAGAATGTGCGAGGACTGAGACACCCTTTATTAGTGTACATCAGTGTGTCAGAATGTGTGAGGACTGAGATGCCCTTTATTAGTGTACATCCATGTGTCAGAATGTGCGAGGACTGAGACACCCTTTATTAGTGTACATCAGTGTGTCAGAATGTGCGGGGACTGAGACACCCTTTATTAGTACACATCTGTGTGTCAGAATGTGTGAGGACTGAGACGCCCTTTATTAGTGCACATCCGTGTGTCAGAATGTGTGAGGACTGAGACGCCCTTTATTAGTGTACATCAGTGTGTCAGAATGTGTGAGGACTGAGACACCCTTTATTAGTGTACATCCGTGCTTCAGAATGTGCGAGGACTGAGACCCCCTTTATTAGTGCACATCCGTGTGTCAGAATGTGCGAGGACTGAGACGCCCTTTATTAGTGCACATCCGTGTGTCAGAATGTGCGAGGACTGAGACGCCCTTTATTAGTGCACATCCGTGTGTCAAAATGTGCGGGGACTGAGACACCCTTTATTAGTGTATATCTGTGTGTCAGAATGTGCGAGGACTGAGACGCCCTTTATTAGTGTACATCCATGGGTCAGAATGTGCGGGGACTGAGACACCCTTTATTAGTGTACATCTGTGTGTCAGAATGTGCGAGGACTGAGACGCCCTTTATTAGTGTACATCCATGTGTCAGAATGTGCGAGGACTGAGACCCCCTTTATTAGTGCACATCCGTGTGTCAGAATGTGTGAGGACTGAGACGCCCTTTATTAGTGTACATCTGTGTGTCAGAATGTGCGGGGACTGAGACACCCTTTATTAGTGTAAATCCATGTGTCAGAATGTGCGAGGACTGAGACGCCCTTTATTAGTGCACATCCGTGTGTCAGAATGTGTGAGGACTGAGACGTCCTTTATTAGTCTACATCCGTGTGTCAGAATGTGTGAGGACTGAGACCCCCTTTATTAGTGTAAATCCATGTGTCAGAATGTGCGAGGACTGAGACGCCCTTTATTTGTGCACATCCGTGTGTCAGAATGTGCGAGGACTGAGACGCCCTTTATTAGTGCACATCTGTGCTTCAGAATGTGCGAGGACTGAGACCCCCTTTATTAGTGTAAATCCATGTGTCAGAATGTGCGAGGACTGAGACGCCCTTTATTAGTGCACATCCGTGTGTCAGAATGTGTGAGGACTGAGACGTCCTTTATTTGTGTACATCCGTGTGTCAGAATGTGCGAGGACTGAGACACCCTTTATTAGTGCACATCTGTGTGTCAGAATGTGCGAGGACTGAGACGCCCTTTATTAGTGCACATCTGTGCGTCAGAATGTGCGAGGACTGAGATGCCCTTTATTAGTGCACATCCGTGTGTCAGAATGTGCGGACTGATACGCCCTTTATTAGTGTACATCCGTGTGTCAGACTGTGAGAGGACTGAGACACCCTTTATTAGTGTACATCCATGTGTCAGAATGTGCGGACTGATACGCCCTTTATTAGTGCACATCCGTGTGTCAGAATGTGCGGACTGATACGCCCTTTATTAGTGCACATCCGTGTGTCAGAATGTGCGGACTGATACGCCCTTTATTAGTGTACATCCGTGTGTCAGACTGTGAGAGGACTGAGACGCCCTTTATTAGTGTACATCCATGTGTCAGAATGTGCGAGGACTGATACGCCCTTTATTAGTGTACATCCGTGTGTCAGAATGTGCGAGGACTGAGATGCCCTTTATTAGTGCACATCTGTGTGTCAGAATGTGCGAGGACTGAGACGCCCTTTATTAGTGTACATCCGTGCTTCAGAATGTGTGAGGACTGAGACGCCCTTTATTAGTGCACATCCATGTGTCAGAATGTGTGAGGACTGAGACGCCCTTTATTAGTGCACATCTGTGTGTCAGAATGTGCGAGGACTGAGACGCCCTTTATTAGTGCACATCCGTGTGTCAGAATGTGCGGGGACTGAGACACCCTTTATTAGTGTATATCTGTGTGTCAGAATGTGCGAGGACTGAGACGCCCTTTATTAGTGTACATCCATGTGTCAGAATGTGCGGGGACTGAGACACCCTTTATTAGTGTACATCTGTGTGTCAGAATGTGCGAGGACTGAGACGCCCTTTATTAGTGTACATCCATGTGTCAGAATGTGCGAGGACTGAGACCCCCTTTATTAGTGCACATCCGTGTGTCAGAATGTGTGAGGACTGAGACGCCCTTTATTAGTGTACATCTGTGTGTCAGAATGTGCGGGGACTGAGACACCCTTTATTAGTGTAAATCCATGTGTCAGAATGTGCGAGGACTGAGATGCCCTTTATTAGTGCACATCCGTGTGTCAGAATGTGTGAGGACTGAGACGTCCTTTATTAGTCTACATCCGTGTGTCAGAATGTGTGAGGACTGAGACCCCCTTTATTAGTGTAAATCCATGTGTCAGAATGTGCGAGGACTGAGACGCCCTTTATTTGTGCACATCCGTGTGTCAGAATGTGCGAGGACTGAGACGCCCTTTATTAGTGCACATCTGTGCTTCAGAATGTGCGAGGACTGAGACCCCCTTTATTAGTGTAAATCCATGTGTCAGAATGTGCGAGGACTGAGACGCCCTTTATTAGTGCACATCCGTGTGTCAGAATGTGTGAGGACTGAGACGTCCTTTATTAGTGTACATCCGTGTGTCAGAATGTGCGAGGACTGAGACACCCTTTATTAGTGCACATCTGTGTGTCAGAATGTGCGAGGACTGAGACGCCCTTTATTAGTGCACATCTGTGCGTCAGAATGTGCGAGGACTGAGATGCCCTTTATTAGTGCACATCCGTGTGTCAGAATGTGCGGACTGATACGCCCTTTATTAGTGTACATCCGTGTGTCAGAATGTGAGAGGACTGAGACACCCTTTATTAGTGTACATCCATGTGTCAGAATGTGCGGACTGATACGCCCTTTATTAGTGCACATCCGTGTGTCAGAATGTGCGAGGACTGATACGCCCTTTATTAGTGTACATCCGTGTGTCAGAATGTGCGAGGACTGAGATGCCCTTTATTAGTGCACATCTGTGTGTCAGAATGTGCGAGGACTGAGACGCCCTTTATTAGTGTACATCCGTGCTTCAGAATGTGTGAGGACTGAGACGCCCTTTATTAGTGCACATCCATGTGTCAGAATGTGTGAGGACTGAGACGCCCTTTATTAGTGCACATCTGTGTGTCAGAATGTGCGAGGACTGAGACGCCCTTTATTAGTGCACATCCATGTGTCAGAATGTGTGAGGACTGAGACAAACTTTATCGGTAGAACGTTCTTCCCATACTCCAGTTAGACAGGAACTTAGTGAGTGAGGTGGTCTCCCATGAGTGAGGTGGACCTCACACCCAACTGTTGTTCCTAACCTTTTACGTGGAAACAAATTCAAGTCCTTGTCCTCCATCTTCTCCTTATTATCTCTGTTTCCTTCCTTAATGTTCAATGCCAGCTCCCCCCCTGCAGCTTCTTGAGACCAGGGTGGGGGTGGTCGTAAGGAATGCTCTAAAGGTGGTTCATCTGCTGGTCCAGGGTCATCTTTGCTCTTTTGCTTCTCTGCAGTCACAGTTGAGTCTACTTGACTGAGATCTGGTCATTATCTTCAGACCGCGTGTGGAGGCTTCCCTATACGCCAATCCCTGAGACTTGGTGTACCTATAAGGTCCATGTCACGCATGGTTTCTCTGACATATCAGTTACTGGATGCCTTCCTTCATGGTGCTCTTCCTGCTTTCACTAAAGTCTGGCACTGATTGTCGGTTTTCCTTGGAAGCCTCTCAATGGTAGAAAACCTTTTCATACACTGATGCTGGATCATAGAGCACTTCAGCTATAGAGTCTTCTCATGTCGGTACCTAATGTACTGACTGGGATGTATCTCTCTAGCCCAGGTGTCTGTTGGGATTGTGGCACGCACCCTGGAACGCCTTGCCATAGTTGGTAATCCTGTCTCGGGATCGTCAACTTTTGGCAAAAGGTCATTTCTATTTGCAAAACTGTTTCTTGCCCAGACATCCCCACTGATCTCCAACGAATCCCCAAAGTCAATTTCTAAATACAATGTTCTTGATCACACATCTCAATAATGCCTCAAAGGCAGCCGTCCCGGTGCACATGTATCCCTTATGGCTCCCTCTGTGCCAAAGTGGTTTTTCTGTGTAGATGAGTACATGGATGTGGAAGACATGACCCTAGGTATACCCTACGGATTTATTTCCGCAAGGTTATTGGTTGGAATGTAAATGACGTAGACCCCATTTCCTCTCTTTTCCTCTTCACCCTCTTTTTCTTTCCTCGTTTACTCCCCTTGGTTTGTTCTACGGTGTCTCTTAGCTTTGTGTAATGTTCTCGTCTTCTGTAGAATTTGGTTTTCATTCTATAGTGTGTACGTCTTTGGGTTCTCAAAAAATGATTGAGAACCCAAGAGGGGGGTTTCCAAATGCCGTCCACAATCTCGCACTCTGCGGGACATTGAAGAAAGTGCAGGAGTTTGGGGGAGCGGTAGAAGAACCCGGTAACGACCCTGGACATTAATGTACGCATTGGTCTTTTTATACACTGGATACTGTATGGAATACCGTATTAATATTTAACACTGTGGGCGGGGTGTAATAAAGTCCGAGACCTCGGACAAGAGGGATGCTGTGTGTTTTTTTGCTGCAGTGTTGCCGGGGAGGCGATTAAAAATAAAATAAAAACCTGTATTTTTCTCTGGGTGTGTTTAGCCATGCCTCCTGTGATTAGACCACACCCCCTGAAAACTACCTGGGCCCAGCCTGATTCTGTGCTGCCCTGTTGCCTGCTAACAATTAATGGCTGCTTTCTGTTGCATTGTAATGAATTTGTATCATTTCTTTTCATCCCCATGTATGCAAAGCAGCACAGAACTCTGCAGAGCTGGAGAAGTGTGACTTTACTATGTGCAGTCATGTGGCACAGCTAGCTGCAGAGACACTTCCTGTATAGCAAACACTTCCTGTATGACAAGTGGCTAGCAATGATGCCGCTCCCACCATGCACATACAGCAGAATACTTCTACAATGGTGTTGCGGCGTCTTGCTACATGGGGAACGGAGAATGTGTTGCTACATGGGAGGGCCTAACCCCCGGCAATGGCGCGTCCTGTTTTGCGCCACTGCACACACTTCTGTCTCCCTAGCGATAATGATGCTGCAAGGCTTTTTCCATTCTTCCATTCTGTGTATGCATATTTACATGTTTAACTAAGTTAAAAGTTTGCAATCTCCAAATGCGGACCATGGACTAGGGGGTGTCGGCAGTAGTGCAGACTCTCAGCGGTGACGTGTACTATGTCGGCAGTAGTACAGACTCTGAGCGGTCACTTGTCCTGTGTTGGCAGTAGTACAGACTCTGAGCTGTGGCTTGTACTGTGTCGGCAGTAGTACAGCGTCTGGAAAGTGACGTGTACTGTGTCGGCAGTAGTAACAACTCTGAACGGTGATTTGTACTGTATCGGCAGAAGTAAAGAGTCTGGCCAGTGACTTGTACTGTGTCGGCAGTAGTACAGACTCTGAGCTCTAACTTGTACTGTGTAGGCAGTAGTACCAACTCTGAGAGGTGACGTGTATTGTGTCGGAAGTAGTACAGACTCGGAGCGGTGACTTGTACTGTGTCAGCAGTAGTACATTGTCTAGAAAGTGATTTGTACTGTGTCGGCAGTAGTGCAGACTCTGAGCAGTGACTTGTACTGTGTCAGCAGTAGTACAGCGTCTGGAAAGTTATTTGTACTGTGTCGGCAGTAGTTCAGACTCTGAGCGGTAACTTGTACTGTGTCAGCAGTAGTACAGACTCTGGGGGTAATTCCAAGTTGATCGCAGCAGGACATTTTTTAGCAGTTGGGCAAAACCATGTGCACTGCAGGGGAGGCAGATATAACATGTGCAGAGAGAGTTAGATTTGGGTGGGTTATTTTGTCTCTGTGCAGGGTAAATACTGGCTGCTTTATTTTTACACTGCAATTAGATTGCAGATTGAACTCACCACACCCAAATCTCTCTCTCTCTGCACATGTTATATCTTCCTCCCCTGCAGTGCACATGGTTTTGCCCAGTTGCTAACATAATTCCTGCTGCGATCAACTTGGAATTACCCCCTCTGAGCGGTGACGTGTACTGTGTTGGTAGTAGTACAGACTGAGCGGAAACTTGTACTGTGTCGGCAGTAATACAGCGCCTGGAAAGTGACTTGTACTGTGTTGGCAGTAGAGCAGACTCTGAGCGGTGACTTGTACTGTGTCGGTAGTAGTACAGCATCTGGAAAGTGACTTGTACTGTGTCGGCAGTAGAGCAGACTCTGAGCGGTGACTTGTACTGTGTCGGTACAGCATCTGGAAAGTGACTTGTACTGTGTCGGCAGTAGTACAGACTCTGAGCAGTGAATTGTACTGTGTCGGCAGTAGTACAGCGTCTGGAAAGTGACTTGTACTGTGTCGGCAGTAGTACAGACTGAGCAGTGAATTGTACTGTGTCGGCAGTAGTACAGCATCTGGAAAGTGACGTGTACTGTGTCGGCAGTAGTGCAGACTCTGAGCGGTGACTTGTACTGTGTCGGCAGTAGTACAGCGTCTGGAAAGTGACTTGTACTGTGTCGGCAGTAGTACAGACTGAGCAGTGAATTGTACTGTGTCGGCAGTAGTACAGCGTCTGGAAAGTGACTTGTACTGTGTCGGCAGTAGTACAGACTGAGCGGTGACTTGTACTGTATTGGCAGAAGTACAGCGTCTGGAAAGTGACTTGTACTGTGTCGGCAGTAGTGCAGACTCTGAGTGGTGACTTGTACTGTGTCGGTACAGCGTCCAGTGCAAAGTGACTTGTACTGTGTTGGCAGTAGCGCAGACTCTGAGCGGTGACTTGTACTGTGTCGGTACAGCGTCTGGAAAGTGACTTTTTCTGTGTCGGCAGTAGAGCAGACTCTGAGCGGTGACTGGTTCTGTGTTGGCAGAAGTACAGTGTCTGGAAAGTGACTTGTACTGTGTCAGCAGTAGTGCAGACTCTGAGCGGTGACTTGTACTGTGTCGGCAGTAGTACAGCGTCTGGAAAGTGACTTGTACTGTGTCGGCAGTAGTGCAGACTCTGAGTGGTGACTTGTACTGTGTCGGTACAGCGTTTGGAAAGTGACTTGTACTGTGTCGGAAGTAGTGCAGACTCTGAGCGGTGACTTGTACTGTGTCGGTACAGCGTTTGGAAAGTGCCGTGTACTGTGTCGGCAGTATTGCAGACTCTGAGCGGTGACTTGTACTGTGTCGGCAGTAGTACAGCGTCTGGAAAGTGACTTGTACTGTGTCGGCAGTAGTGCAGACTCTGAGTGGTGACTTGTACTGTGTCGGTACAGCGTTTGGAAAGTGACTTGTACTGTGTCGGAAGTAGTGCAGACTCTGAGCGGTGACTTGTACTGTGTCGGTACAGCGTTTGGAAAGTGCCGTGTACTGTGTCGGCAGTATTGCAGTTTCTAGGTTATTTCTATTGTACAGGTGCCAGTGCAGGTTGTACTTGTATTTTGTTTGGTAATACGGATTCTGGGGAGCGGCCAGCACCGTACTCACAGTGATCCCTCCGGGGGCCGGGACTCTTTATGTCATAAGTCCCCGCTGTGACAAAATGCAGCAAATTGTGGATCCTTGGGGAGGGGTAGAAGTAAAATGATGCCAATTGCATTTTATTATTCCCTCATCATCCCTACCGACCTGCGATTCGGTTATTATCCCCCCATACTGTTGACTTTGCTGGGAAGTGCTTGGGATGCCTTAGAACCACCCATCTTCTGGGGTCTCAGTGGCAAACACAGGATTTAGCGAGGGGGGTTTCCGTGGGTGGGTGTGTATGTATATGCGCAGGTATGTGTAATAAATATATATATAGATATATACACACACACAAACATACATACAGTATTTGCTGGCGTATAAGACTACTTTTTTGCCCTGAAAAACATGCCTCCAAGTGGGGGGGTCGTCTTATACGCCGGGTGCACTTCAGTTGGGATAGACATAGCTGCCATAGTGGCCTTCCGATACTCGCCCGGTGCCCATAGTGGCCTCCCGATGCCCGCCCACCTCATTCTACTCACCATCCAGTATCGCGCAATATCCAGTGCGGCCG
Source organism: Pseudophryne corroboree (assembly GCF_028390025.1). Classification (NCBI taxonomy): domain Eukaryota; kingdom Metazoa; phylum Chordata; class Amphibia; order Anura; family Myobatrachidae; genus Pseudophryne; species Pseudophryne corroboree. The sequence continues at coordinate 149,031 of NW_026970204.1, read as the reverse complement.
CGGCGGGTCACCAGTGCCAATTACAGGGAGATGCAGGGACTGGCCGGAGGCGCTGCAGTCGCGTTGTGGCCGTACAATGGTGACAATGACAGGTACTGTAATGGCACTAATACTAATGGCACTCATGTGAAACCGGTAACAATAAATGCACACAGGGGTATACTTTTATACATTTTAATACGGAGGCAGGACGGCACTCATTGAGACTGGTAAACCATAGAAAATCAGCACAGGACGCTGAAGCTGTTTGTCAACGTTTCAGAGTTAGACTCCTTTAAAAGAGTCTAACTCTGAATCGTTGACTTACAGCTTCAGCGTTCTGTGCTGATTTTCTATGGTTTACTAGTCTCTATGAGTGCCGTCCTGCCTCCGTACATTTTATCTGATTCTGACGTGCCATTCATCATTTGCAGAGATATATATATATATATATATATATATATATATATTTATTTGTGTGGTCGTCTGGCACTCTGGATGATAAAAAGCAAAGATGCCAGGGTGGCCTCCTGAAATTAATATATCTGGTAATCCTCCTTGGGTCCTGTGATAGGACCTCTATTGAAGAAAAATAGGTGGCACTCCAAGGACTTAAATAAAGTCAAACTGTATTAAAAAATAATAATTTCATGGATCAAAAAACAACGTTTCAAGGCTCTACAGCCTTTCCATCAGGTTATGCATTATAGGTGAGGTGAAAAAAAACAGAGGTATTTTGTTTATTGATCTCACCTATAATGCATAACCAGATGAAAAGGCCGTAGAGCCTTGAAACGTTTTTTGCACCATGAAATTTATTTTTTTGAATACAGTTTGACTTTATTTAAGTCCCTGGAGTGCCGCCTATTTTTCTTCAATAGAGGTCCTATCACAGGACCCAAGGAGGATTACCGGTTTTATATATATATATATATATATATATATATATCTATCTATCACATATATATATATATATATATATAGAGAGAGAGAGATACTGGCGGCACTCCACGGGTTTTCAAGAAAAGACAGCTACACAAGCTTAATGTCAACGTTTCAGGTGCTGTTTATTCACACCTTTCATCCTGACGAAAGGTGTGAATAAACAGCACCTGAAACGTTGACATTAAGCTTGTGTAGCTGTCTTTTCTTGAAAACCCGTGGAGTGCCGCCAGTATCTCTCTCTCTGTGTTTGCTCCGTCTGGACCGTGGAGGGCACCCAGGTATTTAAAACTTTTGTTTGGAGTGCCGGTCATATTGGAACTATATATATATATATATATATATATATATATATATCACATATATATATATATATATATATATTTATTCACAAACTCACACATGTAAACACACATACATACACTCACACATGTAAACACACATACATACATACTGTACATACAAGCACACACACAAACCCACATACATACATACATACATACATACATACATACATACATTCATATCATACAAAAACACACTTAAACAATGATTTCAAACTTACATACAGAGGGGCGGCCACGGCAGCGTGAGGCAGAGTGAGGACGGAGGGAGCTGCTGTGGCTGAGCATGCGCAGCCAGCAGCTCCCCCGGCACCCGGGACATTCTCTAAGCAGAGAGCTGCATAGCTCTCTGCTCTTGCTGCAGCTCCGTCCGCGATCGCGGTCGCGGCTTTTGCTTTTGTTGAGACGGAGACAGCTGTGTCTCCGTCTCAAAACATTTTTTGGGGTCATCAGGGGGGGTTTCCAGGTACTCGGAAACCCCCCCTGTGTGCGCCACTGGGTCTGGGCGATTAGGCTACCCTTCAGGGAGTGTAGGTAAGTAAAGAGAAAATACAGTAAAAACCCAGTTTTCGGGGATTTTACCGCCTTTTCATATGTACTAATCCCTGGCCGCCGTGTTTTCGCCCCTGAGGGTATCGCCATCTTTTGATGGCAACACCCTATAGAAGCCTATGGGCTTCTTACCGCCGGCCGCCGCTACCCGCCACCTCCGCTGCCCCGCTGATGCTGAGCCCCCTCCCTCCGGCATACCTCCGTCCAGGCAGCACTGGTCCTGGAAGCCAAACTCTTTCTCCCTGGCTGCAGGCGGGAGGAGGTGCCGGGGACAGCCTGCTGCTGCTTTCCAGCCTGGGAGCAGTGTGGAGAGCCCAGGAAGGTGACGGAGACCCCCCCCCCACACACACACACCGCATTGTGACGTTAATCACATATGTTAGTACATCCCGCTCAGTATGGGCTGTACTGTGCTGGCAGTGCTCACAGGCAGGGCCCTCCACACTCTTGGTTCTCTCTTTGCACTGTCCTTGTCTTCACACAGTGTCTGATCTGCCCCTCCCAGGGCACTGAGGCACTGAGGCACTGATCTATCTGTATCATTATCATATTATTTATGTGACTTAGGGCCTAATTCAGACCCTGTCGCACGTGTGCAAAAATCGCTATGAAGCCGGTAGACGCATGCACAAAAACCTATACTGCCTTCTCTTTAGAACACACTTTAAGACCTGGAGGGGGGCAGGAACGGGGCATTGGCGCCGCGTTTTGTGGGTGTCGACGCTCCGTTTAAGGTATATTGCTGGGACAGGTCGCGGCTGCTGCATGACATCACACGCAGCCACTGCGACTCAAAACAAGGCCGGCAGCCGTCTGCCTTCGCACCTAGGCTCGGCAGAGGGCTACTGGAACCATGCGAAAGCATCGCCGCGACAGTCACCGAATGACAGTACGTGACGTCGACACAGAACAAAGTCACAAGCACCGACTGATTCCAGTAACTGTTCTTCCCGCTGGTGCAGTATAAATAGGGCACAGCCACATTCTGTACAGGGAAGAAACCCTTTGAAAGGCTACGTGGCTATGTGACACCCTATTTCATATATATACTGTATATGATTTTTTTATTTTTTGTCACTATAGAAACTGCAGACACGTTTGTTGCTAAGAAACTGATGTCATCATCTGATGGGTGTTGGATGAAGTGTAAAAGTTTTTCACGGGGGAGTCATCACTTCTGGGTTCTGAGCGTGGAGGATGATACCAAGTGGTGGTCACACATGGTGGAGAGAGAAGGGGTGGTCACACGTGGTGCAGAGAGAAGGGGTGGTCACACATGGTGGAGAGAGAAGTGGTGGTCACACATGGTACAGAGAGAAGTGGTGGTCACACATGGTGGAGAGAGAAGTGGTGGTCACACATGGTACAGAGAGAAGTGGTGGTCACACATGGTGGAGAGAGAAGGGGTGGTCACACATGGTGGAGAGAGAAGGGGTGGTCACACATGGTACAGAGAGAAGTGGTGGTCACACATGGTGGAGAGAGAAGGGGTGGTCACACATGGTGCAGAGAGAAGGGGTGGTCACACATGGTACAGAGAGAAGGGGTGGTCACACATGGTGGAGAGAGAAGGGGTGGTCACACATGGTGGAGAGAGAAGGGGTGGTCACACATGGTAGAGAGAGAAGGGGTGGTCACACATGGTACAGAGAGAAGGGGTGGTCACACATGGTACAGAGAGAAGGGGTGGTCACACGTGGTGCAGAGAGAAGTGGTGGTCACACATAGTGGAGAGAGAAGGGGTGGTCACACATGGTGGAGAGAGAAGGGGTGGTCACACATGGTAGAGAGAGAAGGGGTGGTCACACATGGTACAGAGAGAAGGGGTGGTCACACATGGTACAGAGAGAAGGGGTGGTCACACGTGGTGCAGAGAGAAGTGGTGGTCACACATAGTGGAGAGAGAAGGGGTGGTCACACATGGTACAGAGAGAAGTGGTGGTCACACATAGTGGAGAGAGAAGGGGTGGTCACACATGGTGGAGAGAGAAGGGGTGGTCACACATGGTACAGAGAGAAGGGGTGGTCACACATGGTGGAGAGAGAAGGGGTGGTCACACATGGTGGAGAGAGAAGGGGTGGTCACACATGGTAGAGAGAGAAGGGGTGGTCACACATGGTACAGAGAGAAGGGGTGGTCACACATGGTACAGAGAGAAGGGGTGGTCACACGTGGTGCAGAGAGAAGGGGTGGTCACACATGGTGCAGAGAGAAGTGGTGGTCACACATAGTGGAGAGAGAAGGGGTGCTCACACTTGGTGCAGAGAGAAGTGGTGCTCACACGTGGTGGAGAGAGAAGTGGTGCTCACACATGGTGCAGAGAGAAGTGGTGCTCACACGCGGTGCAGATAGAAGTGGTGGTCACACATGGTGGAGAGAGAAGGGGTGCTCACACATGGTGGAGAGTGAAGGGGTGCTCACACATGGTGGAGAGACAAGGGGTGCTCACACATAGTGGAGAGAGAAGTGGTGGTCACACATGGTGGAGAGAGAAGGGGTGGTCACGCATGGTGGAGAGAGAAGTGGTGCTCACACGTGGTGGAGAGAGAAGTGGTGCTCACACATGGTACAGAGAGACGGGGTAGTCACACGTGGTGCAGAGAGAAGTGGTGCTCACACATAGTGGAGAGAGAAGGGGTGCTCACACATGGTGCAGAGAGAAGTGGTGCTCACACGTGGTGGAGAGAGAAGTGGTGCTCACACATGGTGCAGAGAGAAGTGGTGCTCACACGTGGTGGAGAGAGAAGTGGTGCTCACACGTGGTGGAGAGAGAAGTGGTGGTCACACATGGTGGAGAGAGAAGTGGTGGTCACACATGGTGGAGAGAGAAGGGGTGATCACACATGGTGGAGAGAGAAGTGGTGGTCACACATGGTACAGAGACAAGGGGTGCTCACACATAGTGGAGAGAGAAGTGGTGGTCACACATGGTGGAGAGAGAAGGGGTGGTCACGCATGGTGTAGAGAGAAGGGGTGCTCACACATGGTGGAGAGAGAAGGGGTGCTCACACATGGTGGAGAGAGAAGTGGTGGTCACACATGGTACAGAGACAAGGGGTGCTCACACATAGTGGAGAGACAAGTGGTGGTCACACATGGTGGAGAGAGAAGGGGTGGTCACGCATGGTGTAGAGAGAAGGGGTGCTCACACATGGTGGAGAGAGAAGGGGTGGTCACACATGGTGTAGAGAGAAGTGGTGCTCACGCATGGTGTAGAGAGAAGGGGTGCTCACACATGGTGTAGAGAGAAGGGGTGCTCACACATGGTGGAGAGAGAAGGGGTGGTCACACATAGTGTAGAGAGAAGGGGTGGTCACACATAGTGGAGAGAGAAGTGGTGCTCACACATAGTGGAGAGAGAAGTGGTGGTCACACATGGTGGAGAGAGAAGTGGTGCTCACACATGGTGTAGAGAGAAGTGGTGGTCACACATGGTGGAGAGAGAAGTGGTGCTCACACATGGTGTAGAGAGAAGGGGTGCTCACACATGGTGGAGAGAGAAGTGGTGGTCACACATGGTGCAGAGAGAAGGGGTGGTCACACATGGTGGAGAGAGAAGGGGTGCTCACACATAGTGGAGAGAGAAGTGGTGCTCACACATAGTGGAGAGAGAAGTGGTGGTCACACATGGTGGAGAGAGAAGGGGTGGTCACACATGGTGGAGAGAGAAGTGGTGGTCACAAATGGTGGAGAGAGAAGTGGTGGTCACACATGGTACAGAGAGAAGGGGTGCTCACACATGGTGGAGAGAGAAGTGGTGCTCGCGCATGGTGTAGAGAGAAGGGGTGCTCACACATGGTGTAGAGAGAAGGGGTGCTCACACATGGTGGAGAGAGAAGGGGTGGTCACACATAGTGTAGAGAGAAGGGGTGGTCACACATAGTGGAGAGAGAAGTGGTGCTCACACATAGTGGAGAGAGAAGTGGTGGTCACACATGGTGGAGAGAGAAGTGGTGCTCACACATGGTGTAGAGAGAAGTGGTGGTCACACATGGTGTAGAGAGAAGGGGTGCTCACACATGGTGGAGAGAGAAGTGGTGGTCACACATGGTGCAGAGAGAAGGGGTGGTCACACATGGTGGAGAGAGAAGGGGTGCTCACACATAGTGGAGAGAGAAGTGGTGCTCACACATAGTGGAGAGAGAAGTGGTGGTCACACATGGTGGAGAGAGAAGGGGTGGTCACACATGGTGGAGAGAGAAGTGGTGGTCACACATGGTGGAGAGAGAAGTGGTGGTCACACATGGTACAGAGAGAAGGGGTGCTCACACATGGTGGAGAGAGAAGTGGTGCTCACACATAGTGGAGAGAGAAGTGGTGGTCACACATAGTGGAGAGAGAAGTGGTGCTCACACATAGTGGAGAGAGAAGTGGTGCTCACACATAGTGGAGAAAGAAGTGGTGCTCACACATGGTGGAGAGAGAAGTGGTGGTCACACATGGTGGAGAGAGAAGGGGTGCTCACACATAGTGGAGAAAGAAGTGGTGCTCACACATGGTGGAGAGAGAAGTGGTGGTCACACATGGTGGAGAGAGAAGGGGTGGTCACACATGGTGGAAAGAGAAGTGGTGCTCACACATAGTGGAGAGAGAAGTGGTGGTCACACATGGTGGAGAGAGAAGTGGTGGTCACATATGGTGCAGAGAGAAGTGGTGGTCACACATGGTGGAGAGAGAAGGGGTGGTCACACATGGTGGAGAGAGAAGGGGTGGTCACACATGGTGCGGAGAGACGGGGTGCTCACACATGGTGCAGAGAGACGGGGTGCTCACACACAGTGCAGAGAGACGGGGTGCTCACACATGGTGCAGAGAGAAGGGGTGCTCACACACGGTGCAGAGAGATGGGGTGCTCACACACGGTGCAGAGAGACGGGGTGCTCACACACGGTGCAGAGAGACGGGGTGCTCACACACGGTGCAGAGACGGGGTGCTCACACATGGTGCAGAGAGAAGAGGTGGTCACACATGGTGCAGAGAGAAGGGGTGCTCACACATGATGCAGAGAGAATAGGTGCTCACACATGGTGGAGAGAGAAGTGGTGCTCACACATGGTGCAGAGAGAAGTGGTGGTCACACGTGGTGGAGAGAGAAGTGGTGGTCACACATGGTGCAGAGAGAATAGGTGCTCACACATGGTGGAGAGAGAAGTGGTGCTCACACATGGTGCAGAGAGAAGTGGTGGTCACACATGGTGCAGAGAGAAGGGGTGGTCACACATGGTGGAGAGAGAAGTGGTGCTCACACGTGGTGGAGAGAGAAGTGGTGCTCACTCATGGTGCAGAGAGAAGGGGTGCTCACACATGGTGCAGAGAGAAGGGGTGCTCACACATGGTGGAGAGAGAAGTGGTGGTCACACATGGTGGAGAGAGAAGGGGTGGTCACACATGGTGGAAAGAGAAGTGGTGCTCACACATAGTGGAGAGAGAAGTGGTGGTCACACATGGTGGAGAGAGAAGTGGTGGTCACATATGGTGCAGAGAGAAGTGGTGGTCACACATGGTGGAGAGAGAAGGGGTGGTCACACATGGTGGAGAGAGAAGGGGTGGTCACACATGGTGCGGAGAGACGGGGTGCTCACACATGGTGCAGAGAGACGGGGTGCTCACACACAGTGCAGAGAGACGGGGTGCTCACACATGGTGCAGAGAGAAGGGGTGCTCACACACGGTGCAGAGAGATGGGGTGCTCACACACGGTGCAGAGAGACGGGGTGCTCACACACGGTGCAGAGAGACGGGGTGCTCACACACGGTGCAGAGACGGGGTGCTCACACATGGTGCAGAGAGAAGAGGTGGTCACACATGGTGCAGAGAGAAGGGGTGCTCACACATGATGCAGAGAGAATAGGTGCTCACACATGGTGGAGAGAGAAGTGGTGCTCACACATGGTGCAGAGAGAAGTGGTGGTCACACGTGGTGGAGAGAGAAGTGGTGGTCACACATGGTGCAGAGAGAATAGGTGCTCACACATGGTGGAGAGAGAAGTGGTGCTCACACATGGTGCAGAGAGAAGTGGTGGTCACACATGGTGCAGAGAGAAGGGGTGGTCACACATGGTGGAGAGAGAAGTGGTGCTCACACGTGGTGGAGAGAGAAGTGGTGCTCACTCATGGTGCAGAGAGAAGGGGTGCTCACACATGGTGCAGAGAGAAGGGGTGCTCACACATGGTGCAGAGAGAAGGGGTGCTCACACGTGGTGCAGAGAGAAGGGGTGCTCACACATGGTGCAGAGAGAATGGGTGCTCACACATGGTGGAGAGAGAAGGGGTGCTCACACATGGTGGAGAGAGAAGGGGTGGTCACACATGGTGGAGAGAGAAGGGGTGCTCACACATAGTGGAGAGAGAAGTGGTGCTCACACATAGTGGAGAGAGAAGTGGTGCTCACACATAGTGGAGAGAGAAGTGGTGCTCACACATGGTGGAGAGAGAAGTGGTGGTCACACATGGTGTAGAAAGAAGTGGTGGTCACACATGGTGGAGAGAGAAGTGGTGCTCACACATGGTGGAGAGAGAAGGGGTGGTCACACATGGTGGAGAGAGAAGTGGTGGTCACACATGGTGGAGAGAGAAGTGGTGGTCACACATGGTGTAGAAAGAAGTGGTGGTCACACATGGTACAGAGAGAAGGGGTGATCACACATGGTGCAGAGAGAAGGGGTGGTCACACATGGTGGAGAGAGAAGGAGTAATCACACATGGTGCAGAGAAAAGGGGTAATCACACATGGTATAGAGAGAAGTGGTGGTCACACATGGTACAGAGAGAAGGGGTGGTCACACATGGTGCAGAGAGAAGTGGTGGTCACACATGGTGCAGAGAGAAGGGGTGCTCACACATGGTGCAGAGAGAAGGGGTGGTCACACATGGTGCAGAGAGAAGTGGTGGTCACACATGGTGCAGAGAGAAGTGGTGGTCACACATGGTGCAGAGAGAAGTGGTGGTCACACATGGTGCAGAGAGAAGTGGTTGTCACACATGGTGCAGAGAGAAGGGGTGGTCACACATGGTGCAGAGAGAAGGGGTAATCACACATGGTACAGAGAGAAGGGGTGGTCACACATGGTGCAGAGAGAAGGGGTAATCACACATGGTACAGAGAGAAGTGGTGGTCACACATGGTGCAGAGAGAAGGGGTGGTCACACATGGTGCAGAGAGAAGGGGTAATCACGCATGGTGTAGAGAGAAGGGGTGCTCACACATGGTGTAGAGAGAAGGGGTGCTCACACATGGTGGAGAGAGAAGGGATGGTCACACATAGTGTAGAGAGAAGGGGTGGTCACACATAGTGGAGAGAGAAGTGGTGCTCACACATAGTGGAGAGAGAAGTGGTGGTCACACATGGTGGAGAGAGAAGTGGTGCTCACACATGGTGTAGAGAGAAGTGGTGGTCACACATGGTGGAGAGAGAAGTGGTGCACACATGGTGTAGAGAGAAGTGGTGGTCACACATGGTGGAGAGAGAAGTGGTGCTCACGCATGGTGTAGAGAGAAGGGGTGCTCACACATGGTGTAGAGAGAAGGGGTGCTCACACATGGTGGAGAGAGAAGGGGTGGTCACACATAGTGTAGAGAGAAGGGGTGGTCACACATAGTGGAGAGAGAAGTGGTGCTCACACATAGTGGAGAGAGAAGTGGTGGTCACATATGGTGGAGAGAGAAGTGGTGCTCACACATGGTGTAGAGAGAAGTGGTGGTCACACATGGTGGAGAGAGAAGTGGTGCTCACACATGGTGGAGAGAGAAGGGGTGCTCACACATGGTGGAGAGAGAAGGGGTGGTCACACATGGTGGAGAGAGAAGGGGTGGTCACACATGGTGGAGAGAGAAGGGGTGCTCACACAGTGGAGAGAGAAGTGGTGCTCACACATAGTGGAGAGAGAAGTGGTGGTCACACATGGTGGAGAGAGAAGGGGTGGTCACACATGGTGGAGAGAGAAGTGGTGGTCACACATGGTGGAGAGAGAAGGGGTGGTCACACATGGTGGAGAGAGAAGTGGTGGTCACACATGGTGGAGAGAGAAGTGGTGGTCACACATGGTACAGAGAGAAGGGGTGCTCACACATGGTGGAGAGAGAAGTGGTGCTCACACATAGTGGAGAGAGAAGTGGTGGTCACACATAGTGGAGAGAGAAGTGGTGCTCACACATAGTGGAGAGAGAAGTGGTGCTCACACATAGTGGAGAAAGAAGTGGTGCTCACACATGGTGGAGAGAGAAGTGGTGGTCACACATGGTGGAGAGAGAAGGGGTGCTCACACATAGTGGAGAAAGAAGTGGTGCTCACACATGGTGGAGAGAGAAGTGGTGGTCACACATGGTGGAGAGAGAAGGGGTGGTCACACATGGTGGAAAGAGAAGTGGTGCTCACACATAGTGGAGAGAGAAGTGGTGGTCACACATGGTGGAGAGAGAAATGGTGGTCACATATGGTGCAGAGAGAAGTGGTGGTCACACATGGTGGAGAGAGAAGGGGTGGTCACACATGGTGGAGAGAGAAGGGGTGGTCACACATGGTGCGGAGAGACGGGGTGCTCACACATGGTGCAGAGAGACGGGGTGCTCACACACAGTGCAGAGAGACGGGGTGCTCACACACGGTGCAGAGAGAAGGGGTGCTCACACACGGTGCAGAGAGATGGGGTGCTCACACACGGTGCAGAGAGACGGGGTGCTCACACACGGTGCAGAGAGACGGGGTGCTCACACACGGTGCAGAGACGGGGTGCTCACACATGGTGCAGAGGGAAGAGGTGGTCACACATGGTGCAGAGAGAAAGGGTGCTCACACATGATGCAGAGAGAATAGGTGCTCACACATGGTGGAGAGAGAAGTGGTGCTCACACATGGTGCAGAGAGAAGTGGTGGTCACACGTGGTGGAGAGAGAAGTGGTGGTCACACATGGTGCAGAGAGAATAGGTGCTCACACATGGTGGAGAGAGAAGTGGTGCTCACACATGGTGCAGAGAGAAGTGGTGGTCACACATGGTGCAGAGAGAAGGGGTGGTCACACATGGTGGAGAGAGAAGTGGTGCTCACACGTGGTGGAGAGAGAAGTGGTGCTCACTCATGGTGCAGAGAGAAGGGGTGCTCACACATGGTGCAGAGAGAAGGGGTGCTCACACATGGTGCAGAGAGAAGGGGTGCTCACACGTGGTGCAGAGAGAAGGGGTGCTCACACGTGGTGCAGAGAGAATGGGTGCTCACACATGGTGGAGAGAGAAGGGGTGCTCACACATGGTGGAGAGAGAAGGGGTGGTCACACATGGTGGAGAGAGAAGGGGTGCTCACACATGGTGGAGAGAGAAGGGGTGCTCACACATAGTGGAGAGAGAAGTGGTGCTCACACATAGTGGAGAGAGAAGTGGTGCTCACACATAGTGGAGAGAGAAGTGGTGCTCACACATGGTGGAGAGAGAAGTGGTGGTCACACATGGTGTAGAAAGAAGTGGTGGTCACACATGGTGGAGAGAGAAGTGGTGCTCACACATGGTGGAGAGAGAAGGGGTGGTCACACATGATGGAGAGAGAAGTGGTGGTCACACATGGTGGAGAGAGAAGTGGTGGTCACACATGGTGTAGAAAGAAGTGGTGGTCACACATGGTACAGAGAGAAGGGGTGATCACACATGGTGCAGAGAGAAGGGGTGGTCACACATGGTGGAGAGAGAAGGGGTAATCACAAATGGTGCAGAGAAAAGGGGTAATCACACATGGTATAGAGAGAAGTGGTGGTCACACATGGTGCAGAGAGAAGAGGTGGTCACACATGGTGCAGAGAGAAGGGGTGCTCACACATGATGCAGAGAGAATAGGTGCTCACACATGGTGGAGAGAGAAGTGGTGCTCACACATGGTGCAGAGAGAAGTGGTGGTCACACGTGGTGGAGAGAGAAGTGGTGGTCACACATGGTGCAGAGAGAATAGGTGCTCACACATGGTGGAGAGAGAAGTGGTGCTCACACATGGTGCAGAGAGAAGTGGTGGTCACACATGGTGCAGAGAGAAGGGGTGGTCACACATGGTGGAGAGAGAAGTGGTGCTCACACGTGGTGGAGAGAGAAGTGGTGCTCACTCATGGTGCAGAGAGAAGGGGTGCTCACACATGGTGCAGAGAGAAGGGGTGCTCACACATGGTGCAGAGAGAAGGGGTGCTCACACGTGGTGCAGAGAGAAGGGGTGCTCACAAATGGTGCAGAGAGAAGGGGTGGTCACACATGGTGGAGAGAGAAGTGGTGGTCACACATGGTGGAGAGAGAAGTGGTGGTCACACATGGTGTAGAAAGAAGTGGTGGTCACACATGGTACAGAGAGAAGGGGTGATCACACATGGTGCAGAGAGAAGGGGTGGTCACACATGGTGGAGAGAGAAGGGGTAATCACAAATGGTGCAGAGAAAAGGGGTAATCACACATGGTATAGAGAGAAGTGGTGGTCACACATGGTGCAGAGAGAAGAGGTGGTCACACATGGTGCAGAGAGAAGGGGTGCTCACACATGATGCAGAGAGAATAGGTGCTCACACATGGTGGAGAGAGAAGTGGTGCTCACACATGGTGCAGAGAGAAGTGGTGGTCACACGTGGTGGAGAGAGAAGTGGTGGTCACACATGGTGCAGAGAGAATAGGTGCTCACACATGGTGGAGAGAGAAGTGGTGCTCACACATGGTGCAGAGAGAAGTGGTGGTCACACATGGTGCAGAGAGAAGGGGTGGTCACACATGGTGGAGAGAGAAGTGGTGCTCACACGTGGTGGAGAGAGAAGTGGTGCTCACTCATGGTGCAGAGAGAAGGGGTGCTCACACATGGTGCAGAGAGAAGGGGTGCTCACACATGGTGCAGAGAGAAGGGGTGCTCACACGTGGTGCAGAGAGAAGGGGTGCTCACAAATGGTGCAGAGAGAATGGGTGCTCACACATGGTGGAGAGAGAAGGGGTGCTCACACATGGTGGAGAGAGAAGGGGTGGTCACACATGGTGGAGAGAGAAGGGGTGCTCACACATAGTGGAGAGAGAAGTGGTGCTCACACATAGTGGAGAGAGAAGTGGTGCTCACACATGGTGGAGAGAGAAGTGGTGGTCACACATGGTGTAGAAAGAAGTGGTGGTCACACATGGTGGAGAGAGAAGTGGTGCTCACACATGGTGGAGAGAGAAGGGGTGGTCACACATGGTGGAGAGAGAAGTGGTGGTCACACATGGTGGAGAGAGAAGTGGTGGTCACACATGGTGTAGAAAGAAGTGGTGGTCACACATGGTACAGAGAGAAGGGGTGATCACACATGGTGCAGACAGAAGGGGTGGTCACACATGGTGGAGAGAGAAGGGGTAATCACACATGGTGCAGAGAAAAGGGGTAATCACACATGGTATAGAGAGAAGTGGTGGTCACACATGGTACAGAGAGAAGGGGTGGTCACACATGGTGCAGAGAGAAGTGGTGGTCACACATGGTGCAGAGAGAAGGGGTGCTCACACATGGTGCAGAGAGAAGGGGTGGTCACACATGGTGCAGAGAGAAGTGGTGGTCACACATGGTGCAGAGAGAAGTGGTGGTCACACATGGTGCAGAGAGAAGTGGTGGTCACACATGGTGCAGAGAGAAGTGGTGGTCACACATGGTGCAGAGAGAAGGGGTGGTCACACATGGTGCAGAGAGAAGGGGTAATCACACATGGTACAGAGAGAAGGGGTGGTCACACATGGTGCAGAGAGAAGGGGTAATCACACATGGTACAGAGAGAAGTGGTGGTCACACATGGTGCAGAGAGAAGGGGTGGTCACACATGGTGCAGAGAGAAGGGGTAATCACGCATGGTGTAGAGAGAAGGGGTGCTCACACATGGTGTAGAGAGAAGGGGTGCTCACACATGGTGGAGAGAGAAGGGGTGGTCACACGTAGTGTAGAGAGAAGGGGTGGTCACACATAGTGGAGAGAGAAGTGGTGCTCACACATAGTGGAGAGAGAAGTGGTGGTCACACATGGTGGAGAGAGAAGTGGTGCTCACACATGGTGTAGAGAGAAGTGGTGGTCACACATGGTGGAGAGAGAAGTGGTGCTCACACATGGTGTAGAGAGAAGTGGTGGTCACACATGGTGGAGAGAGAAGTGGTGCTCACGCATGGTGTAGAGAGAAGGGGTGCTCACACATGGTGTAGAGAGAAGGGGTGCTCACACATGGTGGAGAGAGAAGGGGTGGTCACACATAGTGTAGAGAGAAGGGGTGGTCACACATAGTGGAGAGAGAAGTGGTGCTCACACATAGTGGAGAGAGAAGTGGTGGTCACATATGGTGGAGAGAGAAGTGGTGCTCACACATGGTGTAGAGAGAAGTGGTGGTCACACATGGTGGAGAGAGAAGTGGTGCTCACACATGGTGTAGAGAGAAGGGGTGCTCACACATGGTGGAGAGAGAAGGGGTGGTCACACATGGTGCAGAGAGAAGGGGTGGTCACACATGGTGGAGAGAGAAGGGGTGCTCACACAGTGGAGAGAGAAGTGGTGCTCACACATAGTGGAGAGAGAAGTGGTGGTCACACATGGTGGAGAGAGAAGGGGTGGTCACACATGGTGGAGAGAGAAGTGGTGGTCACACATGGTGGAGAGAGAAGGGGTGGTCACACATGGTGGAGAGAGAAGTGGTGGTCACACATGGTGGAGAGAGAAGTGGTGGTCACACATGGTACAGAGAGAAGGGGTGCTCACACATGGTGGAGAGAGAAGTGGTGCTCACACATAGTGGAGAGAGAAGTGGTGGTCACACATAGTGGAGAGAGAAGTGGTGCTCACACATAGTGGAGAGAGAAGTGGTGCTCACACATAGTGGAGAAAGAAGTGGTGCTCACACATGGTGGAGAGAGAAGTGGTGGTCACACATGGTGGAGAGAGAAGGGGTGCTCACACATAGTGGAGAAAGAAGTGGTGCTCACACATGGTGGAGAGAGAAGTGGTGGTCACACATGGTGGAGAGAGAAGGGGTGGTCACACATGGTGGAAAGAGAAGTGGTGCTCACACATAGTGGAGAGAGAAGTGGTGGTCACACATGGTGGAGAGAGAAGTGGTGGTCACATATGGTGCAGAGAGAAGTGGTGGTCACACATGGTGGAGAGAGAAGGGGTGGTCACACATGGTGGAGAGAGAAGGGGTGGTCACACATGGTGCGGAGAGACGGGGTGCTCACACATGGTGCAGAGAGACGGGGTGCTCACACACAGTGCAGAGAGACGGGGTGCTCACACACGGTGCAGAGAGAAGGGGTGCTCACACACGGTGCAGAGAGATGGGGTGCTCACACACGGTGCAGAGAGACGGGGTGCTCACACACGGTGCAGAGAGACGGGGTGCTCACACACGGTGCAGAGACGGGGTGCTCACACATGGTGCAGAGGGAAGAGGTGGTCACACATGGTGCAGAGAGAAGGGGTGCTCACACATGATGCAGAGAGAATAGGTGCTCACACATGGTGGAGAGAGAAGTGGTGCTCACACATGGTGCAGAGAGAAGTGGTGGTCACACGTGGTGGAGAGAGAAGTGGTGGTCACACATGGTGCAGAGAGAATAGGTGCTCACACATGGTGGAGAGAGAAGTGGTGCTCACACATGGTGCAGAGAGAAGTGGTGGTCACACATGGTGCAGAGAGAAGGGGTGGTCACACATGGTGGAGAGAGAAGTGGTGCTCACACGTGGTGGAGAGAGAAGTGGTGCTCACTCATGGTGCAGAGAGAAGGGGTGCTCACACATGGTGGAGAGAGAAGGAGTAATCACACATGGTGCAGAGAGAAGGGGTAATCACACATGGTACAGAGAGAAGTGGTGGTCACACATGGTGCAGAGAGAAGGGGTGGTCACACATGGTGCAGAGAGAAGGGGTAATCACGCATGGTGTAGAGAGAAGGGGTGCTCACACATGGTGTAGAGAGAAGGGGTGCTCACACATGGTGGAGAGAGAAGGGGTGGTCACACATAGTGTAGAGAGAAGGGGTGGTCACACATAGTGGAGAGAGAAGTGGTGCTCACACATAGTGGAGAGAGAAGTGGTGGTCACACATGGTGGAGAGAGAAGTGGTGCTCACACATGGTGTAGAGAGAAGTGGTGGTCACACATGGTGGAGAGAGAAGTGGTGCTCACACATGGTGTAGAGAGAAGTGGTGGTCACACATGGTGGAGAGAGAAGTGGTGCTCACACATGGTGTAGAGAGAAGGGGTGCTCACACATGGTGGAGAGAGAAGTGGTGGTCACACATGGTGCAGAGAGAAGGGGTGGTCACACATGGTGGAGAGAGAAGGGGTGCTCACACATAGTGGAGAGAGAAGTGGTGCTCACACATAGTGGAGAGAGAAGTGGTGGTCACACATGGTGGAGAGAGAAGGGGTGGTCACACATGGTGGAGAGAGAAGTGGTGGTCACACATGGTGGAGAGAGAAGGGGTGGTCACACATGGTGGAGAGAGAAGTGGTGGTCACACATGGTGGAGAGAGAAGTGGTGGTCACACATGGTACAGAGAGAAGGGGTGCTCACACATGGTGGAGAGAGAAGTGGTGCTCACACATAGTGGAGAGAGAAGTGGTGGTCACACATAGTGGAGAGAGAAGTGGTGCTCACACATAGTGGAGAGAGAAGTGGTGCTCACACATAGTGGAGAAAGAAGTGGTGCTCACACATGGAGAGAGAAGTGGTGCTCACACATGGTGGAGAGAGAAGGGGTGCTCACACATAGTGGAGAAAGAAGTGGTGCTCACACATGGTGGAGAGAGAAGGGGTGGTCACACATGGAAAGAGAAGTGGTGCTCACACATAGTGGAGAGAGAAGTGGTGGTCACACATGGTGGAGAGAGAAGTGGTGGTCACATATGGTGCAGAGAGAAGTGGTGGTCACACATGGTGGAGAGAGAAGGGGTGGTCACACATGGTGGAGAGAGAAGGGGTGGTCACACATGGTGCGGAGAGACGGGGTGCTCACACATGGTGCAGAGACGGGGTGCTCACACACAGTGCAGAGAGACGGGGTGCTCACACACGGTGCAGAGAGAAGGGGTGCTCACACACGGTGCAGAGAGACGGGGTGCTCACACACGGTGCAGAGAGACGGGGTGCTCACACGGTGCAGAGAGACGGGGTGCTCACACACGGTGCAGAGACGGGGTGCTCACACATGGTGCAGAGAGAAGAGGTGGTCACACATGGTGCAGAGAGAAGGGGTGCTCACACATGATGCAGAGAGAATAGGTGCTCACACATGGTGGAGAGGGAAGTGGTGCTCACACACGGTGCAGAGAGAAGTGGTGGTCACACGTGGTGGAGAGAGAAGTGGTGGTCACACATGGTGCAGAGAGAATAGGTGCTCACACATGGTGGAGAGAGAAGTGGTGCTCACACATGGTGCAGAGAGAAGTGGTGGTCACACATGGTGCAGAGAGAAGGGGTGGTCACACATGGTGGAGAGAGAAGTGGTGCACACACGTGGTGGAGAGAGAAGTGGTGCTCACTCATGGTGCAGAGAGAAGGGGTGCTCACACATGGTGCAGAGAGAAGGGGTGCTAACACATGGTGCAGAGAGAAGGGGTGCTCACACGTGGTGCAGAGAGAAGGGGTGCTCACACATGGTGCAGAGAGAATGGGTGCTCACACATGGTGGAGAGAGAAGGGGTGCTCACACATGGTGGAGAGAGAAGGGGTGGTCACACATGGTGGAGATAGAAGGGGTGCTCACACATGGTGGAGAGAGAAGGGGTGCTCACACATAGTGGAGAGAGAAGTGGTGCTCACACATAGTGGAGAGAGAAGTGGTGCTCACACATGGTGGAGAGAGAAGTGGTGGTCACACATGGTGTAGAAAGAAGTGGTGATCACACATGGTGGAGAGAGAAGTGGTGCTCACACATGGTGGAGAGAGAAGGGGTGGTCACACATGGTGGAGAGAGAAGTGGTGGTCACACATGGTGGAGAGAGAAGTGGTGGTCACACATGGTGTAGAAAGAAGTGGTGGTCACACATGGTACAGAGAGAAGGGGTGATCACACATGGTGCAGAGAGAAGGGGTGCTTACACATGGTGGAGAGAGGAGTGGTGGTCACACATGGTGGAGAGAGAAGTGGTGGTCACACATGGTATAGAGAGAAGTGGTGGTCAAGCATGGTACAGAGAGAAGGGGTGGTCACACATGGTGCAGAGAGAAGTGGTGGTCACACATGGTGCAGAGAGAAGGGGTGCTCACACATGGTGCAGAGAGAAGGGGTGGTCACACATGGTGCAGAGAGAAGGGGTGCTCACACATGGTGCAGAGAGAAGGGGTGGTCACACATGGTGCAGAGAGAAGTGGTGGTCACACATGGTGGAGAGAGAAGGGCTGCTCACACATGGTGCAGAGAGAAGGGCTGGTCACACATGGTGCAGAGAGAAGTGGTGGTCACACATGGTGCAGAGAGAAGTGGTGGTCACACATGGTGCAGAGAGAAGTGGTGGTCACACATGGTGCAGAGAGAAGTGGTGGTCACACATGGTGCAGAGAGAAGGGGTGGTCACACATGGTGCAGAGAGAAGGGGTAATCACACATGGTACAGAGAGAAGGGGTGGTCACACATGGTACAGAGAGAAGGGGTGGTCACACATGGTGCAGAGAGAAGGGGTAATCACACATGGTGGAGAGAGAAGGGGTGGTCACACATGGTGCAGAGAGAAGGGGTGCTCACACATGGTGGAGAGAGAAGGGGTGATCACACATAGTGGAGAGAGAAGTGGTGGTCACACATGGTGCAGAGAGAAGGGGTGCTCACACATGGTGGAGAGAGAAGGGGTGATCACACATAGTGGAGAGAGAAGTGGTGGTCACACATGGTGCAGAGAGAAGGGGTGCTCACACATAGTGGAGAGAGAAGTGGTGCTCACACATAGTGGAGAAAGAAGTGGTGCTCACACATGGTGGAGAGAGAAGTGGTGGTCACACATGGTGGAGAGAGAAGGGGTGCTCACACATAGTGGAGAAAGAAGTGGTGCTCACACATGGTGGAGAGAGAAGTGGTGGTCACACATGGTGCAGAGAGAAGTGGTGGTCACACATGGTGCAGAGAGAAGGGGTGCTCACACATGGTGCAGAGAGAAGTGGTGGTCACACATGGTACAGAGAGAAGGGGTGGTCACACATGGTGCAGAGAGAAGTAGTGGTCACACATGGTGTAGAGAGAAGAAGTGGTCACACATGATGCAGAGAGAAGTGGTGGTCACACATGGTGCAGAGAGAAGTGGTGGTCACACATGGTACAGAGACAAGGGGTGCTCACACATGGTGGAGAGAGAAGTGGTGGTCACACATGGTGTAGAGAGAAGGGGTGCTCACGCATAGTGGAGAGAGAAGTGGTGCTCACACATGATGCAGAGAGAAGTGGTGGTCACAAATGGTGCAGAGAGAAGGGGTGGTCACACATGGTACAGAGAGAAGGGGTGCTCACACACGGTGCAGAGAGAAGGGGTGCTCACACATGGTGCAGAGAGAAGTGGTGGTCACACACGGTGCAGAGAGAAGTGGTGCTCACACATGGTGCAGAGAGAAGGGGTGGTCACACATGGTGGAGAGAGAAGGGGTGGTCACACATGGTGGAGAGAGAAGGGGTGGTCACGCATGGTGTAGAGAGAAGGGGTGCTCACACATGGTGGAGAGAGAAGGGGTGCTCACACATGGTGGAGAGAGAAGTGGTGGTCACACATGGTACAGAGACAAGGGGTGCTCACACATAGTGGAGAGACAAGTGGTGGTCACACATGGTGGAGAGAGAAGGGGTGGTCACGCATGGTGTAGAGAGAAGGGGTGCTCACACATGGTGGAGAGAGAAGTGGTGCTCACACATAGTGGAGAAAGAAGTGGTGCTCACACATGGTGGAGAGAGAAGTGGTGGTCACACATGGTGGAGAGAGAAGGGGTGCTCACACATAGTGGAGAAAGAAGTGGTGCTCACACATGGTACAGAGACAAGGGGTGCTCACACATAGTGGAGAGACAAGTGGTGGTCACACATGGTGGAGAGAGAAGGGGTGCTCACACATAGTGGATAAAGAAGTGGTGCTCACACATGGTGGAGAGAGAAGTGGTGGTCACACATGGTGGAGAGAGAAGGGGTGCTCACACATAGTGGAGAGAGAAGTGGTGCTCACACATAGTGGAGAGAGAAGTGGTGCTCACACATAGTGGAGAAAGAAGTGGTGCTCACACATGGTGGAGAGAGAAGTGGTGGTCACACATGGTGGAGAGAGAAGGGGTGCTCACACATAGTGGAGAAAGAAGTGGTGCTCACACATGGTGGAGAGAGAAGTGGTGGTCACACATGGTGCAGAGAGAAGTGGTGGTCACACATGGTGCAGAGAGAAGGGGTGCTCACACATGGTGCAGAGAGAAGTGGTGGTCACACATGGTACAGAGAGAAGGGGTGGTCACACATGGTGCAGAGAGAAGTAGTGGTCACACATGGTGTAGAGAGAAGAAGTGGTCACACATGATGCAGAGAGAAGTGGTGGTCACACATGGTGCAGAGAGAAGTGGTGGTCACACATGGTGTAGAGAGAAGTGGTGGTCACACATGGTGCAGAGAGAAGGGGTGCTCACACATGGTGCAGAGAGAAGGGGTGCTCACAGATGGTGGAGAGAGAAGGGGTGCTCACACATGGTGCAGAGAGAAGGGGTGCTCACACATGGTGGAGAGAGAAGGGGTGATCACACATGGTGGAGAGAGAAGGGGTGCTCACACATGGTGCAGAGAGAAGTGGTGGTCATACATGGTACAGAGACAAGGGGTGCTCACACATGGTGGAGAGAGAAGTGGTGGTCACACATGGTGTAGAGAGAAGGGGTGCTCACGCATAGTGGAGAGAGAAGTGGTGCTCACACATGATGCAGAGAGAAGTGGTGGTCACAAATGGTGCAGAGAGAAGGGGTGGTCACACATGGTACAGAGAGAAGGGGTGCTCACACACGGTGCAGAGAGAAGGGGTGCTCACACATGGTGCAGAGAGAAGTGGTGGTCACACACGGTGCAGAGAGAAGTGGTGCTCACACATGGTGCAGAGAGAAGGGGTGGTCACACATGGTGGAGAGAGAAGGGGTGGTCACACATGGTGGAGAGAGAAGTGGTGGTCACACATGGTGCAGCGAGAAGGGGTGGTCACACATGGTACAGAGAGAAGGGGTGCTCACACACGGTGCAGAGAGAAGGGGTGCTCACACATGGTGCAGAGAGAAGTGGTGGTCACACACGGTGCAGAGAGAAGGGGTGCTCACACATGGTGCAGAGAGAAGTGGTGGTCACACATGGTGCAGAGAGAAGGGGTGCTCACACATGGTGCAGAGAGAAGGGGTGCTCACAGATGGTGGAGAGAGAAGGGGTGCTCACACATGGTGGAGAGAGAAGGGGTGCTCACACATGGTGCAGAGAGAAGTGGTGGTCACACATGGTGGAGAGAGAAGTGGTGGTCACACGTGGTGGAGAGAGAAGTAGTGCTCACACATGGTGGAGAGAGAAGGGGTGGTCACACATGGTGCAGAGAGAAGTAGTGCTCACACATTGTGGAGAGAGAAGGGGTGCTCACGCATAGTGGAGAGAGAAGTGGTGGTCACACATCGTGCAGAGAAAAGGGGTGGTCACACATGGTGCAGAGAGAAGTGGTGGTCACACATGGTGCAGAGAGAAGGGGTGCTCACGCATAGTGGAGAGAGAAGTGGTGGTCACACATGGTGGAGAGAGAAGTGGTGGTCACACATGGTGCAGAGAGAAGGGGTGCTCACACATGGTGGAGAGAGAAGGGGTGCTCACACATTTTGGAGAGAGAAGGGGTGCTCACACATAGTGGAGAGAGAAGTAGTGCTCACACATGGTGGAGAGAGAAGGGGTGCTCACACATGGTGGAGAGAGAAGGGGTGCTCACACATCGTGCAGAGAGAAGGGGTGGTCACACATGGTGCAGAGAGAAGTGGTGGTCACACATGGTGCAAAGAGAAGGGGTGCTCACGCATAGTGGAGAGAGAAGTGGTGGTCACACATGGTGTAGAAAGAAGTGGTGATCACACATGGTGGAGAGAGAAGTGGTGCTCACACATGGTGGAGAGAGAAGGGGTGGTCACACATGGTGGAGAGAGAAGTGGTGGTCACACATGGTGGAGAGAGAAGTGGTGGTCACACATGGTGTAGAAAGAAGTGGTGGTCACACATGGTACAGAGAGAAGGGGTGATCACACATGGTGCAGAGAGAAGGGGTGCTTACACATGGTGGAGAGAGGAGTGGTGGTCACACATGGTGGAGAGAGAAGTGGTGGTCACACATGGTATAGAGAGAAGTGGTGGTCACACATGGTACAGAGAGAAGGGGTGGTCACACATGGTGCAGAGAGAAGTGGTGGTCACACATGGTGCAGAGAGAAGGGGTGCTCACACATGGTGCAGAGAGAAGGGGTGGTCACACATGGTGCAGAGAGAAGGGGTGCTCACACATGGTGCAGAGAGAAGGGGTGGTCACACATGGTGCAGAGAGAAGTGGTGGTCACACATGGTGGAGAGAGAAGGGCTGCTCACACATGGTGCAGAGAGAAGGGCTGGTCACACATGGTGCAGAGAGAAGTGGTGGTCACACATGGTGCAGAGAGAAGTGGTGGTCACACATGGTGCAGAGAGAAGTGGTGGTCACACATGGTGCAGAGAGAAGTGGTGGTCACACATGGTGCAGAGAGAAGGGGTGGTCACACATGGTGCAGAGAGAAGGGGTAATCACACATGGTACAGAGAGAAGGGGTGGTCACACATGGTACAGAGAGAAGGGGTGGTCACACATGGTGCAGAGAGAAGGGGTAATCACACATGGTGGAGAGAGAAGGGGTGGTCACACATGGTGCAGAGAGAAGGGGTGCTCACACATGGTGGAGAGAGAAGGGGTGATCACACATAGTGGAGAGAGAAGTGGTGGTCACACATGGTGCAGAGAGAAGGGGTGCTCACACATGGTGGAGAGAGAAGGGGTGATCACACATAGTGGAGAGAGAAGTGGTGGTCACACATGGTGCAGAGAGAAGGGGTGCTCACACATAGTGGAGAGAGAAGTGGTGCTCACACATAGTGGAGAAAGAAGTGGTGCTCACACATGGTGGAGAGAGAAGTGGTGGTCACACATGGTGGAGAGAGAAGGGGTGCTCACACATAGTGGAGAAAGAAGTGGTGCTCACACATGGTGGAGAGAGAAGTGGTGGTCACACATGGTGCAGAGAGAAGTGGTGGTCACACATGGTGCAGAGAGAAGGGGTGCTCACACATGGTGCAGAGAGAAGTGGTGGTCACACATGGTACAGAGAGAAGGGGTGGTCACACATGGTGCAGAGAGAAGTAGTGGTCACACATGGTGTAGAGAGAAGAAGTGGTCACACATGATGCAGAGAGAAGTGGTGGTCACACATGGTGCAGAGAGAAGTGGTGGTCACACATGGTACAGAGACAAGGGGTGCTCACACATGGTGGAGAGAGAAGTGGTGGTCACACATGGTGTAGAGAGAAGGGGTGCTCACGCATAGTGGAGAGAGAAGTGGTGCTCACACATGATGCAGAGAGAAGTGGTGGTCACAAATGGTGCAGAGAGAAGGGGTGGTCACACATGGTACAGAGAGAAGGGGTGCTCACACACGGTGCAGAGAGAAGGGGTGCTCACACATGGTGCAGAGAGAAGTGGTGGTCACACACGGTGCAGAGAGAAGTGGTGCTCACACATGGTGCAGAGAGAAGGGGTGGTCACACATGGTGGAGAGAGAAGGGGTGGTCACACATGGTGGAGAGAGAAGGGGTGGTCACGCATGGTGTAGAGAGAAGGGGTGCTCACACATGGTGGAGAGAGAAGGGGTGCTCACACATGGTGGAGAGAGAAGTGGTGGTCACACATGGTACAGAGACAAGGGGTGCTCACACATAGTGGAGAGACAAGTGGTGGTCACACATGGTACAGAGACAAGGGGTGCTCACACATAGTGGAGAGACAAGTGGTGGTCACACATGGTGGAGAGAGAAGGGGTGGTCACGCATGGTGTAGAGAGAAGGGGTGCTCACACATGGTGGAGAGAGAAGTGGTGCTCACACATAGTGGAGAAAGAAGTGGTGCTCACACATGGTGGAGAGAGAAGTGGTGGTCACACATGGTGGAGAGAGAAGGGGTGCTCACACATAGTGGAGAAAGAAGTGGTGCTCACACATGGTACAGAGACAAGGGGTGCTCACACATAGTGGAGAGACAAGTGGTGGTCACACATGGTGGAGAGAGAAGGGGTGCTCACACATAGTGGATAAAGAAGTGGTGCTCACACATGGTGGAGAGAGAAGTGGTGGTCACACATGGTGGAGAGAGAAGGGGTGCTCACACATAGTGGAGAGAGAAGTGGTGCTCACACATAGTGGAGAGAGAAGTGGTGCTCACACATAGTGGAGAAAGAAGTGGTGCTCACACATGGTGGAGAGAGAAGTGGTGGTCACACATGGTGGAGAGAGAAGGGGTGCTCACACATAGTGGAGAAAGAAGTGGTGCTCACACATGGTGGAGAGAGAAGTGGTGGTCACACATGGTGCAGAGAGAAGTGGTGGTCACACATGGTGCAGAGAGAAGGGGTGCTCACACATGGTGCAGAGAGAAGTGGTGGTCACACATGGTACAGAGAGAAGGGGTGGTCACACATGGTGCAGAGAGAAGTAGTGGTCACACATGGTGTAGAGAGAAGAAGTGGTCACACATGATGCAGAGAGAAGTGGTGGTCACACATGGTGCAGAGAGAAGTGGTGGTCACACATGGTGTAGAGAGAAGTGGTGGTCACACATGGTGCAGAGAGAAGGGGTGCTCACACATGGTGCAGAGAGAAGGGGTGCTCACAGATGGTGGAGAGAGAAGGGGTGCTCACACATGGTGCAGAGAGAAGGGGTGCTCACACATGGTGGAGAGAGAAGGGGTGATCACACATGGTGGAGAGAGAAGGGGTGCTCACACATGGTGCAGAGAGAAGTGGTGGTCATACATGGTACAGAGACAAGGGGTGCTCACACATGGTGGAGAGAGAAGTGGTGGTCACACATGGTGTAGAGAGAAGGGGTGCTCACGCATAGTGGAGAGAGAAGTGGTGCTCACACATGATGCAGAGAGAAGTGGTGGTCACAAATGGTGCAGAGAGAAGGGGTGGTCACACATGGTACAGAGAGAAGGGGTGCTCACACACGGTGCAGAGAGAAGGGGTGCTCACACATGGTGCAGAGAGAAGTGGTGGTCACACACGGTGCAGAGAGAAGTGGTGCTCACACATGGTGCAGAGAGAAGGGGTGGTCACACATGGTGGAGAGAGAAGGGGTGGTCACACATGGTGGAGAGAGAAGTGGTGGTCACACATGGTGCAGCGAGAAGGGGTGGTCACACATGGTACAGAGAGAAGGGGTGCTCACACACGGTGCAGAGAGAAGGGGTGCTCACACATGGTGCAGAGAGAAGTGGTGGTCATACACGGTGCAGAGAGAAGGGGTGCTCACACATGGTGCAGAGAGAAGTGGTGGTCACACATGGTGCAGAGAGAAGGGGTGCTCACACATGGTGCAGAGAGAAGGGGTGCTCACAGATGGTGGAGAGAGAAGGGGTGCTCACACATGGTGGAGAGAGAAGGGGTGCTCACACATGGTGCAGAGAGAAGTGGTGGTCACACATGGTGGAGAGAGAAGTGGTGGTCACACGTGGTGGAGAGAGAAGTAGTGCTCACACATGGTGGAGAGAGAAGGGGTGGTCACACATGGTGCAGAGAGAAGTAGTGCTCACACATTGTGGAGAGAGAAGGGGTGCTCACGCATAGTGGAGAGAGAAGTGGTGGTCACACATCGTGCAGAGAAAAGGGGTGGTCACACATGGTGCAGAGAGAAGTGGTGGTCACACATGGTGCAGAGAGAAGGGGTGCTCACGCATAGTGGAGAGAGAAGTGGTGGTCACACATGGTGGAGAGAGAAGTGGTGGTCACACATGGTGCAGAGAGAAGGGGTGCTCACACATGGTGGAGAGAGAAGGGGTGCTCACACATTTTGGAGAGAGAAGGGGTGCTCACACATAGTGGAGAGAGAAGTAGTGCTCACACATGGTGGAGAGAGAAGGGGTGCTCACACATGGTGGAGAGAGAAGGGGTGCTCACACATCGTGCAGAGAGAAGGGGTGGTCACACATGGTGCAGAGAGAAGTGGTGGTCACACATGGTGCAAAGAGAAGGGGTGCTCACGCATAGTGGAGAGAGAAGTGGTGGTCACACATGGTGGAGAGAGAAGTGGTGGTCACACATGGTGCAGAGAGAAGTAGTGCTCACACATGGTGGAGAGAGAGGAGGTGCTCACACATGGTGGAGAGAGAAGGGGTGCTCACACATGGTGGAGAGAGAAGGGGTGCTCACACATGGTGGAGAGAGAAGGGGTGCTCACACATAGTGGAGAGAGCAGTGGTGGTCACACATGGTGGAGAGAGAAGTGGTGGTCACACATGGTGCAGAGAGAAGGGGTGGTCACACATGGTGGAGAGAGAAGTGGTGATCACACATGGTGGAGAGAGAAGTGGTGCTCACACAGTGGAGAGAGAAGTGGTGGTCACACATGGTGGAGAGAGAAGGGGTGCTCACACATGGTGCAGAGAGAAGTGGTGGTCACACATGGTGCAGAGAGAAGGGGTGCTCACACATGGTGCAGAGAGAAGTGGTGGTCACACATGGTAAAGAGAGAAGGGGTGGTCACACATGGTGCAGAAAGAAGTAGTGGTCACACATGGTGTAGAGAGAAGAAGTGGTCACACATGATGCAGAGAGAAGTGGTGGTCACACATGGTGCAGAGAGAAGTGGTGGTCACACATGGTGTAGAGAGAAGTGGTGGTCACACATGGTGCAGAGAGAAGTGGTGGTCATACATGGTACAGAGACAAGGGGTGCTCACACATGGTGGAGAGAGAAGTGGTGGTCACACATGGTGTAGAAAGAAGGGGTGCTCACGCATAGTGGAGAGAGAAGTGGTGCTCACACATGATGCAGAGAGAAGTGGTGGTCACAAATGGTGCAGAGAGAAGTGGTGGTCACACATGGTGTAGAGAGAAGGGGTGGTCACACATGATGCAGAGAGAAGTGGTGCTCACACATGGTGCAGAGAGAAGTGGTGGTCACACATGGTGCAGAGAGAAGTGGTGGTCACACATGGTGCAGAGAGAAGTGGTGGTCACACATGGTGCAGAGAGAAGGGGTGCTCACACATGGTGGAGAGAGCAGTGGTGCTCACACGTGGTACAGAGAGAAGTGGCGGTCACACATGGTGGAGAGAGAAGGGGTGGTCACACATGGTGCAGAGAGAAGTAGTGCTCACACATGGTGTAGAGAGAAGGGGTGCTCACACATGGTGGAGAGAGCAGTGGTGCTCACACGTGGTACAGAGAGAAGTGGTGGTCACACATGGTGTAGAGAGAAGGGGTGGTCACACATGATGCAGAGAGAAGTGGTGCTCACACATGGTGCAGAGAGAAGGGGTGCTCACACATGGTGCAGAGAGAAGGGGTGCTCACACATGGTGCAGAGAGAAGGGGTGCTCACACATGGTGCAGAGAGAAGTGGTGCTCACACACGGTGCAGAGAGAAGGGGTGCTCACACACGGTGCAGAGAGAAGGGGTGCTCACGCATGGTGCAGAGAGAAGTGGTGCTCACACATGGTGCAGAGAGAAGTGGTGCTCACACATGGTGCAGAGAGAAGGGGTGGTCACACATGGTGGAGAGAGAAGGGGTGCTCACACATGGTGCAGAGAGAAGTGGTGGTCACACATGGTACAGAGACAAGGGGTGCCCACGCATAGTGGAGAGAGACGTGGTGGTCACACATGGTGGAGAGAGAAGGGGTGCCCACGCATAGTGGAGTGAGACATGGTGGTCACACATAGTGGAGAGAGAAGTGGTGGTCACACATAGTGGAGAGAGAAGGGGTGCTCACGCATAGTGGAGAGAGAAGGGGTGCTCACACATAGTGGAGAGAGAAGTGGTGGTCACACAAAGTGGAGAGAGAAGGGGTGCCCACGCATAGTGGAGAGAGACGTGGTGGTCACACATAGTGGAGAGAGAAGTGGTGGTCACACATGGTGCAGAGAAAAGGGGTGCTAACGCATAGTGGAGAGAGAAGTGGTGCTCACACATGGTGGAGAGAGAAGGGGTGGTCACACATGGTGGAGAGAGAAGTGGTGGTCACACATGGTGCAGAGAAAAGTGGTGCTCACGCATAGTGGAGAGAGAAGTGGTGCTCACACATGGTGGAGAGAGAAGTGGTGGTCACACATGGTACAGAGACAAGGGGTGCTCACGCAGAGTGGAGAGAGAAGTGCTGCTCACACATGGTGGAGAGAGAAGGGGTGCTCACACATGGTGCAGAGAGAAGTGGTGCTCACACACGGTGCAGAGAGAAGGGGTGCTCACACACGGTGCAGAGAGAAGGGGTGCTCACGCATGGTGCAGAGAGAAGTGGTGCTCACACATGGTGCAGAGAGAAGTGGTGCTCACACATGGTGCAGAGAGAAGGGGTGGTCACACATGGTGGAGAGAGAAGGGGTGCTCACACATGGTGCAGAGAGAAGTGGTGGTCACACATGGTACAGAGACAAGGGGTGCCCACGCATAGTGGAGAGAGACGTGGTGGTCACACATGGTGGAGAGAGAAGGGGTGCCCACGCATAGTGGAGTGAGACATGGTGGTCACACATAGTGGAGAGAGAAGTGGTGGTCACACATAGTGGAGAGAGAAGGGGTGCTCACGCATAGTGGAGAGAGAAGGGGTGCTCACACATAGTGGAGAGAGAAGTGGTGGTCACACAAAGTGGAGAGAGAAGGGGTGCCCACGCATAGTGGAGAGAGACGTGGTGGTCACACATAGTGGAGAGAGAAGTGGTGGTCACACATGGTGCAGAGAAAAGGGGTGCTAACGCATAGTGGAGAGAGAAGTGGTGCTCACACATGGTGGAGAGAGAAGGGGTGGTCACACATGGTGGAGAGAGAAGTGGTGGTCACACATGGTGCAGAGAAAAGTGGTGCTCACGCATAGTGGAGAGAGAAGTGGTGCTCACACATGGTGGAGAGAGAAGTGGTGGTCACACATGGTACAGAGACAAGGGGTGCTCACGCAGAGTGGAGAGAGAAGTGCTGCTCACACATGGTGGAGAGAGAAGGGGTGGTCACACATGGTGGAGAGAGAAGTGGTTCTCACACATAGTGGAGAGAGAAGGGGTGCTCACCCATGGTGGAGAGAGAAGGGGTGGTCACACATGGTGTAGTGAGAAGGGGTGGTCACACATAGTGGAGAGAGAAGTGGTGCTCACACATGGTGGAGAGAGAAGTGGTGGTCACACATGGTGGAGAGAGAAGTGGTGGTCACACATGGTGCAGAGAGAAGTGGTGGTCACACATGGTGGAGAGAGAAGGGGTGGTCACACATGGTGGAGAGAGAAGTGATGGTCACACATGGTGCAGAGAGAAGTGGTGGTCACACATAGTGCAGAGAGAAGTGGTGGTCACACTTGGTGGAGAGAGAAGTGGTGGTCACACATGGTGGAGAGAGAAGTGATGGTCACACATGGTGTAGAGAGAAGTGGTGGTCACACATGGTGCAGAGAGAAGTGGTGGTCACACATGGTGCAGAGAGAAGTGGTGGTCACACATAGTGCAGAGAGAAGTGGTGGTCACACATTGTGTAGAGAGAAGGGGTGCTCACAGATGGTGTAGTGAGAAGGGGGGCTCACACATAGTGGAGAGAGAAGTGGTGCTCACACATGGTGGAGAGAGAAGTGGTGGTCACACATGGTGGAGAGAGAAGTGGTGGTCACACATGGTGCAGAGAGAAGTGGTGGTCACACATGGTGGAGAGAGAAGTGGTGGTCACACATGGTGGAGAGAGAAGGGGTGGTCACACATGGTGGAGAGAGAAGTGGTGGTCACACATGGTACAGAGACAAGGGGTCCTCACACATAGTGGAGAGAGAAGTGATGGTCACACATGGTGGAGAGAGAAGTGGTGGTCACACATGGTGCAGAGAGAAGTGGTGGTCACACATGGTGGAGAGAGAAGTGGTGGTCACACATGGTGCAGAGAGAAGGGGTGCTCACACATGGTGGAGAGAGAAGGGGTGGTCACACGTGGTGGAGAGAGAAGTGGTGGTCACACATGGTGGAGAGAGAAGGGGTGGTCACACATGGTGGAGAGAGAAGTGATGGTCACACATGGTGGAGAGAGAAGGGGTGGTCACACATGGTGGAGAGAGAAGGGGTGGTCACACATGGTGGAGAGAGAAGTGGTGGTCACACATGGTGCAGAGAGAAGTGGTGGTCACACATGGTGGAGAGAGAAGTGGTGGTCACACATGGTACAGAGACAAGGGGTGCTCACACATAGTGGAGAGAGAAGTGGTGGTCACACATGGTGTAGAGAGAAGGGGTGCTCACACATAGTGGAGAGAGAAGTGGTGGTCACACATGGTGGAGAGAGAAGGGGTGCTCACACATGGTTGAGAGAGAAGGGGTGGTCACACATGGTGGAGAGAGAAGTGGTGGTCACACATGGTGGAGAGAGAAGTGGTGCTCACACATGGTGGAGAGAGTATTGGTGGTCACACATGGTGGAGAGAGTATTGGTGGTCACATATGGTGGAGAGAGACGTACAGCTGTATCTCTGCCATGTGCGGGATCAGTGTAAGCCGCCGATCAGTCACATTTCTTATATCCTTAGAGAATTATTTATCAGAACTTCCTTACATGGAGATGGGGTGCGGTTATGTTACCGGCGTTCGGGATCCCGGCAGTCAGCATGCCGACGCTGGGATCCTGTATGCTAAAAATGCCGGCAGTCGGAATGCCGACCCCAAGGGGGCTATTCCCACTCGTGGGTGTCCACGACACCCATAGAGTGAGAATAAAACCTGTTGTGAGTCCCTTTGTTGCACTCGTCCCCCGAGCCGGAATAAGTATTTTAGCACAAAACTTAGTAGATTTACTCACGTCCGAACAAAGAATTTTCATCGTTGAAGTGATCGTAGTGTGATTGACAGGAAGTGGGTGTTTCTGGGCGGAAACTGGACGTTTTCTGGGAGTGTGCGGAAAAACGCAGGCGTGCCAGGAAGAAACGCAGGAGTGGCTGAAGAAACAGGGGAGTGGTTTGCCAAACGCAGGGCGTGTTTGTGACGTCAAACCAGGAATGAAACGGGCTGATCTGATCGCAGTGTAGGAGTAAGTCTCGAGCTACTCAGAAACTGCTAAGAATTATTTTTTCTCAATTCTGCTACTCTTTTGTTCGCAATTCTGCTAAGCGAATATACACTCCCAGAGGGCGGCGGCCTAGCATGTGCAATGCTGCTAAAATCTGCTTGCGAGCGAACAACTCGGAATGAGGGCCAGTGTGAGAGAGCAGGATGGAGGGGACAGTGTGAGCAAGCAGGATGGAGGGGACAGTGTGAGCGAGCAGGATGGAGGGGACCGTGTGAGAGAGCAGGATGGAGGGACAGTGTGAGAGAGCAGGATGGAGGGACAGTGTGAGAGAGCAGGATGGAGGGGACAGTGTGAGAGAGCAGGATGGAGGGGACAGTGTGAGCGAGCAGGATGGAGGGGACAGTGTGGGAGAGCAGGATGGAGGGGACAGTGTGAGAGAGCAGGATGGAGGGGACAGTGTGAGAGAGCAGGATGGAGGGACAGTGTGAGAGAGCAGGATGGAGGGGACAGTGTGAGAGAGCAGGATGGAGGGACAGTGTGAGCGAGCAGGATGGAGGGGACAGTGTGAGAGAGCAGGATGGAGGGGACAGTGTGAGAGAGCAGGATGGAGGGGACAGTGTGAGAGAGCAGGATGGAGGGACAGTGTGAGAGAGCAGGATGGAGGGGACAGTGTGAGAGAGCAGGATGGAGGGGACAGTGTGAGAGAGCAGGATGGAGGGGACAGTGTGAGAGAGCAGGATGGAGGGGACAGTGTGAGCGAGCAGGATGGAGGGGACAGTGTGAGAGAGCAGGATGGAGGGGACAGTGTGAGAGAGCAGGATGGAGGGGACAGTGTGAGAGAGCAGGATGGAGGGGACAGTGTGAGAGAGCAGGATGGAGGGGACAGTGTGAGAGAGCAGGATGGAGGGGACAGTGTGAGCGAGCAGGATGGAGGGGACAGGGTGAGCGAGCAGGATGGAGGGGACAGTGTGAGCGAGCAGGATGGAGGGGACAGTGTGAGCGAGCAGGATGGAGGGGACAGTGTGAGCGTACAGGATGGAGGGGACAGTGTGAGCGAGCAGGATGGAGGGGACAGTGAGCGAGCAGGATGGAGGGGACAGTGTCAACGAGGAGGATGGAGGGGACAGTGTCAACGAGGAGGATGGAGGGGACCGTGTGAGAGAGCAGGATGGAGGGACAGTGTGAGAGAGCAGGATGGAGGGACAGTTTGAGAGAGCAGGATGGAGGGGACAGTGTGAGAGAGCAGGATGGAGGGGACAGTGTGAGCGAGCAGGATGGAGGGGACAGTGTGGGAGAGCAGGATGGAGGGGACAGTGTGAGAGAGCAGGATGGAGGGGACAGTGTGAGAGAGCAGGATGGAGGGACAGTGTGAGAGAGCAGGATGGAGGGGACAGTGTGAGCGAGCAGGATGGAGGGGACAGTGTGGGAGAGCAGGATGGAGGGGACAGTGTGAGAGAGCAGGATGGAGGGACAGTGTGAGCGAGCAGGATGGAGGGGACAGTGTGAGCGAGCAGGATGGAGGGGACAGTGTGGGAGAGCAGGATGGAGGGACAGTGTGAGAGAGCAGGATGGAGGGACAGTGTGAGAGAGCAGGATGGAGGGACAGTGTGAGAGAGCAGGATGGAGGGACAGTGTGAGAGAGCAGGATGGAGGGGACAGTGTGAGAGAGCAGGATGGAGGGACAGTGTGAACGAGGAGGATGGAGGGGACAGTGTGAACGAGGAGGATGGAGGGGACCGTGTGAGAGAGCAGGATGGAAGGGACAGTGTGAGAGAGCAGGATGGAGGGGACAGTGTGAGAGAGCAGGATGGAGGGGACAGTGTGAGAGAGCAGGATGGAGGGACAGTGTGAGAGAGCAGGATGGAGGGGACAGTGTGAGCGAGCAGGATGGAGGGGACAGTGTGGGAGAGCAGGATGGAGGGGACAGTGTGAGAGAGCAGGATGGAGGGGACAGTGTGAGAGAGCAGGATGGAGGGACAGTGTGAGAGAGCAGGATGGAGGGACAGTGTGAGCGAGCAGGATGGAGGGACAGTGTGAGAGAGCAGGATGGAGGGACAGTGTGAGCGAGCAGGATGGAGGGACAGTGTGAGAGAGCAGGATGGAGGGGACAGTGTGAGAGAGCAGGATGGAGGGACAGTGTGAGAGAGCAGGATGGAAGGGACAGTGTGAGAGAGCAGGATGGAGGGGACAGTGTGAGCGAGCAGGATGGAGGGACAGTGTGAGAGAGCAGGATGGAGGGACAGTGTGAGAGAGCAGGATGGAGGGGACAGTGTGAACGAGGAGGATGGAGGGGACCGTGTGAGAGAGCAGGATGGAGGGACAGTGTGAGAGAGCAGGATGGAGGGGACCGTGTGAGAGAGCAGGATGGAGGGACAGTGTGAGAGAGCAGGATGGAGGGACAGTGTGAACGAGGAGGATGGAGGGGACAGTGTGAGCGAGCAGGATGGAGGGGACAGTGTGAACGAGGAGGATGGAGGGGACAGTGTGAGCGAGCAGGATGGAGGGGACAGTGTGAGAGAGCAGGATGGAGGGGACAGTGTGAACGAGGAGGATGGAGGGGACAGTGTGAGAGAGCAGGATGGAGGGGACAGTGTGAGAGAGCAGGATGGAGGGGACAGTGTGAGAGAGCAGGATGGAGGGACAGTGTGAGAGAGCAGGATGGAGGGGACAGTGTGAGCGAGCAGGATGGAGGGACAGTGTGAGAGAGCCGGATGGAGGGACAGTGTGAGCGAGCAGGATGGAGAGGACAGTGTGAGAGAGCAGGATGGAGGGGACAGTGTGAGAGAGCAGGATGGAGGGACAGTGTGAGAGAGCAGGATGGAGGGACAGTGTGAGCGAGGAGGATGGAGGGGACAGTGTGAGAGAGCAGGATGGAGGGGACAGTGTGAGCGAGCAGGATGGAGGGGACAGTGTGAGAGAGCAGGATGGAGGGGACAGTGTGGGAGAGCAGGATGGAGGGACAGTGTGAGAGAGCAGGATGGAGGGACAGTGTGAGAGAGCAGGATGGAGGGACAGTGTGAGAGAGCAGGATGGAGGGACAGTGTGAGAGAGCAGGATGGAGGGACAGTGTGAACGAGGAGGATGGAGGGGACAGTGTGAGAGAGCAGGATGGAGGGGACAGTGTGAGAGAGCAGGATGGAGGGGACAGTGTGAGAGAGCAGGATGGAGGGAGAGTGTGAGAGAGCAGGATGGAGGGGACAGTGTGAGCGAGGAGGATGGAGGGGACAGTGTGAGAGAGCAGGATGGAGGGACAGTGTGAGAGAGCAGGATGGAGGGGACAGTGTGAGAGAGCAGGATGGAGGGGACAGTGTGAACGAGGAGGATGGAGGGGACAGTGTGAGAGAGCAGGATGGAGGGACAGTGTGAGAGAGCAGGATGGAGGGACAGTGTGAGAGAGCAGGATGGAGGGACAGTGTGAGAGAGCAGGATGGAGGGACAGTGTGAGAGAGCAGGATGGAGGGACCGTGTGAGAGAGCAGGATGGAGGGACCGTGTGAGAGAGCAGGATGGAGGGACAGTGTGAGAGAGCAGGATGGAGGGACAGTGTGAGAGAGCAGGATGGAGGGACCGTGTGAGAGAGCAGGATGGAGGGACAGTGTGAGAGAGCAGGATGGAGGGACAGTGTGAGAGAGCAGGATGGAGGGGACAGTGTGAACGAGGAGGATGGAGCGGACAGTGTGAGAGAGCAGGATGGAGGGACAGTGTGAGAGAGCAGGATGGAGGGACAGTGTGAGAGAGCAGGATGGAGGGACAGTGTGAGAGAGCAGGATGGAGGGACAGTGTGAGAGAGCAGGATGGAGGGACCGTGTGAGAGAGCAGGATGGAGGGACCGTGTGAGAGAGCAGGATGGAGGGACAGTGTGAGAGAGCAGGATGGAGGGACAGTGTGAGAGAGCAGGATGGAGGGACAGTGTGAAAGAGCAGGATGGAGGGACAGTGTGAGAGAGCAGGATGGAGGGACAGTGTGAGAGAGCAGGATGGAGGGGACAGTGTGAGTGAGCAGGATGGAGGGGACAGTGTGAGTGAGCAGGATGGAGGGGACAGTGTGAGAGAGCAGGATGGAGGGACAGTGTGAGAGAGCAGGATGGAGGGGACAGTGTGAGCGAGCAGGATGGAGGGGACAGTGTGGGAGAGCAGGATGGAGGGGACAGTGTGAACGAGGAGGATGGAGGGGACAGTGTGAGCGAGCAGGATGGAGGGGACAGTGTGAGAGAGCAGGATGGAGGGACAGTGTGAGCGAGGAGGATGGAGGGACAGTGTGAGAGAGCAGGATGGAGGGGACAGTGTGAACGAGGAGGATGGAGGGGACAGTGTGAGCGAGCAGGATGGAGGGGACAGTGTGAACGAGGAGGATGGAGGGGACAGTGTGAGCGAGCAGGATGGAGGGGACAGTGTGAGAGAGCAGGATGGAGGGGACAGTGTGAGCGAGGAGGATGGAGGGACAGTGTGAGAGAGCAGGATGGAGGGGACAGTGTGAGTGAGCAGGATGGAGGGGACAGTGTGAGAGAGCAGGATGGAGGGACAGTGTGAGAGAGCAGGATGGAGGGACAGTGTGAGAGAGCAGGATGGAGGGACAGTGTGAGAGAGCAGGATGGCGGGGACAGTGTGAGTGAGCAGGATGGAGGGGACAGTGTGAGCGAGCAGGATGGAGGGGACAGTGTGAGCGAGCAGGATGGAGGGGACAGTGTGAGCGAACAGGATGGAGGGGAAAGTGTAACCAGGGTGGAGGGGGTAGGATGGAGGGGGAAGCATGAGCAGGGTGGAGGGGGCAGTGTGAGCAGGATGGTGGGGAGCAGTGTGAGGGGGTAGTGTGAGTTGGGTGGAGGGGGGCAGTGTGAGGAGGTAGTGTGAGCTGGGTGGAGGGGGCAGTGTGAGGGGGGAGTGTGAGCTGGGTGGAGGGGGCAGTGTGAGCAGGATGGAGGGGAGCAGTGTGAGGGGGGTAGTGTGAGCAGGATGAAGGGGAGCAGTGTGAGGGGGTAGTGTGAGTTGGGTGGAGGGGGGCAGTGTGAGGAGGTAGTGTGAGCTGGGTGGAGGGGGCAGTGTGAGGGGGGAGTGTGAGCTGGGTGGAGGGGGCAGTGTGAGCAGGATGAAGGGGAGCAGTGTGAGGGGGATAGTGTGAGCTGGGTGGAGGGGGGCAGTGTGAGGGGGGTAGTGTGAGCAGGATGAAGGGGAGCAGTGTGAGGGGGGTAGTGTGAGCAGGATGGATGGTGGAAATGTGAGCAGGATGGTGGGGAGCAGTGTGAGGGGGATAGTGTGAGCTGGGTGGAGGGGGGCAGTGTGAGGGGGGTAGTGTGAGCAGGATGGAGGGGGGCAGTGTGAGGGGGGCAGTGTGAGCAGGATGGTGGGGAGCAGTGTGAGGGGGGCAGTGGGAGCAGGATGGAGGGGGGAAGTGTGAGCAGGATCGGGGGTGGAAATGTGAGCAGGATGGTGGGGAGCAGTGTGAGGGAGGTAGTGTGAGCTGGGTGGAGGGGGGCAGTGTGAGGGGGGTAGTGTGAGCAGGATGGAGGGGGGCAGTATGAGGGGGTAGTGTGAGCTGGGTGGAGGGGGGCAGTGTGAGGGGGTAGTGTGAGCTGGGTGGAGGGGGGCAGTGTGAGGGAGGTAGTGTGAGCTGGGTGGAGGGGGGCAGTGTGAGGGGGGTAGTGTGAGCAGGATGGAGGGGGGCAGTATGAGGGGGTAGTGTGAGCTGGGTGGAGGGGGGCAGTGTGAGGGGGTAGTGTGAGCTGGGTGGAGGGGAGCATTGTGAGGGGGGAGTGTGAGCAGGATGGTGGGGAGCAGTGTGAGGGGGTAGTGTGAGCAGTGTGAGGGGGTAGTGTGAGCTGGGTGGAGGGGGGCAGTGTGAGGGAGGCAGTGTGAGCTGGGTGGAGGGGAGCAGTGTGAGCTGGGTGGAGGGGAGCAGTGTGAGGGGGGAGTGTGATCAGGATGGTGGGGAGCAGTGTGAGGGGGTAGTGTGAGCAGTGTGAGGGGGTAGTGTGAGCTGGGTGGAGGGGGGCAGTATGAGGGTGTAGTGTGAGCTGGGTGGAGGGGAGCAGTGTGAGGGGGTAGTGTGAGCTGGGTGGAGGGGAGCAGTGTGAGGGGGTAGTGTGAGCTGGGTGGAGGGGGCAGTGTGAGGGGGGCAGTGTGAGCTGGGTGGAGGGGAGCAGTGTGAGGGGGTAGTGTGAGCAGTGTGAGGGGGTAGTGTGAGCTGGGTGGAGGGGAGCAGTGTGAGGGTGTAGTGTGAGCTGGGTGGAGGGGGCAGTGTGAGGGTGTAGTGTGAGCTGGGTGGAGGGGAGCAGTGTGAGGGGGTAGTGTGAGCTGGGTGGAGGGGGGCAGTGTGAGGGGGTAGTGTGAGCTGGGTGGAGGGGAGCAGTGTGAGGGGGTAGTGTGAGCTGGGTGGAGGGGGCAGTGTGAGGGGGGCAGTGTGAGCTGGGTGGAGGGGAGCAGTGTGAGGGGGGAGTGGGAGCAGGATGGAGGGGAGCAGTGTGAGCAGGATGGAGGGGGGAAGTGTGAGCAGGATGGTGGGGAGCAGTGTGAGGAGGTAGTGTGACTGGGTGGAGGGGGGCAGTGTGAGGGGGTAGTGTGAGCTGGGTGGAGGGGAGCAGTGTGAGGGGGTAGTGTGAGCTGGGTGGAGGGGGGAAGTGTGAGCAGGATGGTGGGGAGCAGTGTGAGGGGGGAGTGTGAGCAGGATGGTGGGGATCAGTGTGAGGGGGGAGCGTGAGCTGGGTGGAGGGGGGCAGTGTGAGGGGGGAGTGTGAGCTGGGTGGAGGGGAGCAGTGTGAGCAGGATGGTGGGGATCAGTGTGAGGGGGTAGTGTGAGCTGGGTGGAGGGGGGCAGTGTGAGGGGGTAGTGTGAGCTGGGTGGAGGGGAGCAGTGTGAGGGGGTAGTGTGAGCTGGGTGGAGGGGAGCAGTGTGAGGGGGGAAGTGTGAGCAGGATGGAGGGGGGGGGGGGGGGGAGTGTAACCAGGGTGGAGGGGGCTCTGCCTGGGAGCAGGCAGCGTCACTCCCCTTCTCCTCCTCTCCTCCTCACATTTGCTGTCCTCCTCAGCTGTGTGTTGCTGTCTGTCTGTCGCTCTGCGTTGTCTGTCAGGTTATAATGAAGAATAAACCCCGGCTGCAGTCTGTCTGTCTGTGTGTGGTAGGTCTTCTCTCTATTTCTCCCTAGCAGCAGAGATGCAATGTGAATGCAGAATGTGTGTCGCTATGTACCATAGTGTGTGATATTGTCTTGTCTATGAATAACTCGCTATGAGGAGATGTCTGTGTAACCCTTTCCTGTCTCCCAGCATTACTACCAGCATACATGTCTGCTCCATCTGCCTGGAATACTCCATATATACTGCCTGTAATACTCCATGTATACTGCCTACTGCACCATAGACTCCTCAATCTGCCTGTAATACTCCATATATACTGTCTATTGCACCATAGACTCCTCCATCTGCCTGTAATACTCCATATATACTGCCTGTAATACTCCATATATACTGCCTACTGCACCATACACTCCTCCATTATCTCCTCCTGTCCCAGAACACTGCTGTATGTCACCGTATTACGCCACATACCCCTCCTTATATATTACCCCCTATACCTACCATAACTCCTCCTTATATACACCTATTACCCCCTATACCTACCATAACCTCTCCTTATATATTACCCCCTATACCTACCATAACTCCTCCTTATATACACCTATTACCCCCTATACCTACCATAACCCCTCTTTATATACACCTATTACGCCCTATACCTACCATAACCCCTCCTTATATAACCTATTACCCCCTATACCTACCATAACCCCTCCATATTACCCCCTATACCTACCATAATCCTTCCTTAATACCCCCTATACCTACCATAACCCCTCCTTATATACACCTATTACCCCCTATACCTACCATAACCCCTCCTTATATACACCTATTACCCCCTATACCTACCATAACCCCTTCTTATATACACCTATTACCCCCTATACCTACCATAACCCCTTCTTATATACACCTATTACCCCATATACCTACCATAACTCCTCCTTATATACACCTATTACCCCCTATAACTACCATAACCCCTTCTTATATAGATCTATTACCCCCTATTCCTGCCATAACCCCTCCTTATATACCCTATTACCCCCTATACCTACCATAACCCCACCTTATATACACCTATTACCCCCTATACCTACCATAACCCCTCCTTACATACACCTATTACCCCTATACCTACCATAACCCCTCCATATTACCCCCTATACCTACCATAATCCTTCCTTAATACCCCCTATACCTACCATAACCCCTCCTTATATACACCTATTACCCCCTATACCTACCATAACCCCTCCTTATATACACCTATTACCCCCTATTACTACCATAACCCCTCCTTATATACACCTATTACCCCCTATACCTACCATAACCCCTCCTTATATACACCTATTACCCTCTATACCTACCATAACCCCTCCTTATATACACCTATTACCCCCTATAACTACCATAACCCCTCCTTATATACACCTATTACCCCCTATACCTACCATAACCCCTCCTTATAATATACACCTATTACCCCCTATACCTACCATAACCCCTCCTTATATACACCTATTACCCCCTTACCTACCATAACCCCTCCTTATATACACCTATTACCCCCTATACCTACCATAACCCCTCCTTATATACACCTATTACCCCCTATACCTACCATAACCCCTCCTTATATACACCTATTACCCCCTATACCTACCATAACCCCTCCTTATATACACATGTTACCCATATACAGATGGGTCCATGTTTATCTTGGCCTTTATTAGGAATAACTGAGACTGGCCAATCGGACTTAATCCCCTGCTGTATTGTTCTCTGTATTGTATTGCAGCTGAGAACAATAGATGAAGGGTTTATGTAAATAAACCATGGGGTGCCTAGGCGCAGCAAAGAAGCCAAGATAACTGAGGATCTATCTGTACCTACCATAGATAGAGATGAGCGGGTTCGGTTCCCTGAGAACCAAACCCCCCCGATCATCACATCCCGAGCCCGGAACAGAGTCTGGCTCAGGACTTCCCGCCAGACTCAGGAACCAGAACGAGGCAAAACGTCATCATCCCGCTGTCGGATTCTCGCGGGGTTTGGATTCCATATAAGGAACCGCGCGTCCCCGCCATTTTCACTAAAGTCCCGTAGACTGTAACGAGAGGACGTGTCTCCGTCCTCAGTGCCTGTGTGGGAGGGAAAGTGGGGTGGTGAATCCAGTGCTGTCTTATGCTGCATCAGTCCAGTCACAATGATGGTGTGTTGTGCTGCATCAGTCCAGTCACAATGATGGTGTGTTGTCCTGCATCAGTCCAGTGGTGGTGTCCCTGTGCTGCTGTATATGTCCAGTGGTACTACCGTATATGTCCAGTGGTACTGCCGTATATGTCCAGTGGTACTGCCATATAATTCCAGAGATACTACCGTATATGTCCAGCGGTACTGCCGTATAAATCCAGTGATACTGCCGTATATGTCCAGTGGTACTGCCATATAATTCCAGTGATACTGACGTATATGTCCAGCGGTACTGCCGTATAAATCCAGTGATACTGCCGTATATGTCCAGTGGTACTGCCATATAATTCCAGTGATACTCCCGTATATATGTCCAGCGGTATTGCCGTATAATTCCAGCGGTACTGCCGTATAATTCCAGTGATACTGTCGTATAATTCCAGTGATACTGTCGTATAATTCCAGTGGTACTGCCGTATAATTCCAGGGTTACTGCCATATAAATCCAGTGATACTGCCGTATATGTCCAGTGATTCTGGCATATATATCCAGTGGTACTGCCGTATAAATCCAGTGATACTGACGTATATGTCCGGTGGTATTGCCGTATAAATCCAGTGGTACTGCCATATAAATCCAGTCCAGTGATACTGTTGTATATGTCCAGTGGTACTGCAGTATAAATCCAGTTCAGTGATACTGCTGTATATGTCCAGCGGTACTGCCGTATAAATCCAGTGGCACTGCTGTATAAGTCCGGTCCAGTGGTGCTGCCATATAAGTTCAGAGGTGCTGTCCTGTGCTGTATATTATTTACTTCAAATCATTTTTACAGGGTTTGCCCTGTGAGGTGTAGAGGTACGCTCTCCTGTGCTGCAAATTGTGTTATATAAC
Source organism: Pseudophryne corroboree (assembly GCF_028390025.1). Taxonomy (NCBI): domain Eukaryota; kingdom Metazoa; phylum Chordata; class Amphibia; order Anura; family Myobatrachidae; genus Pseudophryne; species Pseudophryne corroboree. The sequence continues at coordinate 107,798 of NW_026970204.1, read as the reverse complement.
TCCAGAAAAATAATGGAGAACCAAAATTTTGAGGATAAAATAGGGAAAGATCAAGAAACCACTTCCTCCTAGTGCTGCTGCTGCCGCTGTTGTTCCGACTTCCCAGAGGGGAAGTCGGAAGACCACTTGTACTACTTCCAGTAAGCAATTGACTGTCCAACAGTCCTTTGTGAGGAAGATGAAATATGACAGCAGTCATCCTGTTACAAAGCGGATTACCGAGACCATAACAACTATGCTGGTGTTAGACGTGCGTCCGGTATCCGCCGTTAGTGCAGTGGGACTGCAGTGCCTCTCCTAGATGGGCCAGGTGTTTGTGCCGCACACTCGTGTCGCTTAGCTTAGTCATACAGCCACCTCGCTGCAACCTTTTTTTTTTTTTTTTTTATTCAATAGTTTTTATTGGATTTTTAAGGTTTTGCTTTAACAACTTTCACAACAACTAAAATCAACAATAACATACATGAAAAGCAGCATACAGACAGCTGTACATGTATAGAGGACGAAAAAATAAGAAAGAAAAAAAAAGGGAAGTAATAGAAAAGAAGAAGAAGAAAAAAAGAGGCACATAGTACAACAGACGAATGAGAATTCATATAAAGCTATATATCTGCATAGTACTGGTGACCTGGAGCAAAACAGTCCTAATATATCACATCCAAATGAAGCACATGCATGGCAGAGAAAGCACAATATATTATAATAGAACATATCATGGCTGGCCGCGGGTTATTCACCTCTAAAATATTCCCCAAAAAGGAAATAAATACAAATCTGAGCCTTATGAAGTGTCTAGAGCCCATCCACTTACCCCAGACTGTAAGTCATTTCTTTTCCGCTTTCCTAGCCAGGAACACAAATTTTTCATGCGCAATGGTTTCATTGACCAAAGAGATCCATGCCTGAGGTTTCAGGGCTTCCCCAGCCAACCACAGCCTAGCAATGCAAACCTCAGCCAGAGCACATAGATTAATAACATACCGCCTGCTGGGCGGATCTAAAGCCTCCTCGTCTATAGCCAGCAATACACACGTTACAGGTGTAAGTATAGGAGAGAGAATACCTGTATCCATTACCACACGTATAACTTCTTTCCAGAACACCGAAATCGTAGGGCATGACCAAGTCAGATGCCAAAAGTCAGCTCCCATGCTCCCACACGTAGGGCACCCTGAGCTATGAGATCCCCCAATATGCGCCAGCCTCACTGGGGTCATGTACACCCTATGCAGTATATAGAATTGTATTTGCTGGTATCTAACTGAAACAGTGGAGAGCCGGTGGGACCCCAAAGCACCCTTCCATATATCGTCCGACAACAGACCCACATCCAACTCCCACCTACCGCGAAGAGAAGCTAGAGGGTCGGTATGGTGCCTCGGTGCAACCTTTTGGCCTAAAAACAATATTATGAGGTGTTCAGAATAGACTGGAAATGAGTGGAAATGAATGTTATTGAGGTTAATAATATCGTAGGAGCAAAATTACCCCCAAATTCTGTGATTTTAGCTGTTTTTATGTTTTTTTCAAAAATCATCCAGATCCAAAACCAAAACACAAAAAGTGTCCAACGCACATCCATAACCCCTCCTTATATATACTGTACCTATTACCCATATACCTACCATAACCCCTCCTTATATACACCTATTACCCCATATACCTACCATAACCCCTCCTTATATACGCCTATTACCCGTATACCTACCATAACCCCTCCATATATATACTGTACCTATTACCCATATACCTACCATAACCCCTCCTTATATACGCCTATTACCCGTAAACCTACCATAACCCCTCCTTATATACACCTATATCACCCTATACCTACCATAACCCCTCCATATATATACTGTACCTATTACCCATATACCTACCATAACCCCTCCTTATATACACCTATTACCCCATATACCTACCATAACCCCTCCTTATATACGCCTACTACCCGTAAACCTACCATAACCCCTCCATATATATACTGTACCTATTACCCATATACCTACCATAACCCCTCCTTATATACACCTATTACCCCCTATACCTACCATAACCCCTCCATATATATACTGTACCTATTACCCATATACCTACCATAACCCCTCCTTATATACGCCTATTACCCGTATACCTACCATAACCCCTCCATATATATACTGTACCTATTACCCATATACCTACCATAACCCCTCCTTATATACGCCTATTACCCGTATACCTACCATAACCCCTCCTTATATATATATACTGTACCTATTACCCATATACCTACCATAACCCCTCCATATATATACTGTACCTATTACCCATATACCTACCATAACCCCTCCTTATATACACCTATTACCCATATACCTACCATAACCCCTCCTTATATACGCCTATTACCCATATACCTACCATAACCCCTCCTTATATACACCTATTACCCCATATACCTACCATAACCCCTCCTTATATACGCCTATTACCCGTAAACCTACCATAACCCCTCCATATATATACTGTACCTATTACCCATATACCTACCATAACCCCTCCTTATATACACCTATTACCCCATATACCTACCATAACCCCTCCTTATATACGCTTATTACCCGTAAACCTACCATAACCCCTCCATATATATACTGTACCTATTACCCATATACCTACCATAACCCCTCCTTATATACACCTATTACCCCCTATACCTACCATAACCCCTCCATATATATACTGTACCTATTACCCATATACCTACCATAACCCCTCCTTATATACACCTATTACCCCCTATACCTACCATAACCCCTCCATATATATACTGTACCTATTACCCATATACCTACCATAACCCCTCCTTATATACACCTATTACCCCCTATACCTACCATAACCCCTCCATATATATACTGTACCTATTACCCATATACCTACCATAACCCCTCCTTGTATACACCTATTACCCCCTATACCTACTATAACCCCTCCATATATATATACTGTACCTATTACCCATATACCTACCATAACCCCTCCTTATATACACCTATTACCCCATATACCTACCATAACCCCTCCTTATATACACCTATTACTCCCTATACCTACCATAACTAGTGATGAGCGGATTCGGTTTTACTCGGTTTTACTTGGTTCTCAAAACCGAAACCCCCATACCTACCATAACCCCTCCTATTACCCCATATACCTACCAAAACCCGTCCATATAATCCTCCTGATATACATCTCTTATTACCCCATATACCTACCATAACCCGTCCATAAAATCCTCCTTATATACACCTCCTATTACCCCATATACCTACCATAACTCATTCATATAACCCTCCTTATATATATACCTCCTGTTACCCCATATATCTACCATAACTCATCCATATTACACTCCTTATATACACCTCATATTACCCCATATACCTACCATAACCCATCCATATAACCCCTCCTTATATACACCTAATACCCGTAAACCTACCATAACCCCTCCTTATATACGCCTATTACCCCATATACCTACCATAACCCCTCCTTATATATGCTGTACCTATTACCCATATACCTACCATAACCCCTCCTTATATACACCTATTACCCATATACCTACCATAACCCCTCCTTATATACACCTATTACCCGTAAACCTACCATAACCCCTCCTTATATACGCCTATTACACGTAAACCTACCATAACCCCTCCTTATATACGCCTATTACCCCATATACCTACCATAACCCCTCCTTATATACGCCTATTACCCGTAAACCTACCATAACCCCTCCATATATATACTGTACCTATTACCCATATACCTACCATAACCCCTCCTTATATACGCCTATTACCCGTAAACCAACCATAACCCCTCCATATATATACTGTACCTATTACCCATATACCTACCATAACCCCTCCTTATATACACCTATTACCCATATACCTACCATAACCCCTCCTTATATATACTGTACCTATTACCCATATACCTACCATAACCCCTCCTTATATACACCTATTACCCATATACCTACCATAACCCCTCCTTATATACACCTATTACCCCATATACCTACCATAACCCATCCATATAACCCTCCTTGTATATACCTCCTATTACCCCATATACCTACTATAACTAATCCATATAACCCTCCCTATATATACCTCCTCTTACCCCATATACCTACCATAACCCATCCATATAACCCTCCCTATATATACCTCCTCTTACCCCCTATACCTACCATAACACCTCCTTATAAACACCTATTACCCCTATACCTACCATAACCCCTCCTTATATACACCTATTACCCCCATACCTACCATAACCCCTCCTTATATACACCTCCAATTACCCCATATACCTACCATAACTCATCCATATAACCCTCCCTATATATACCTCCTCTTACCCCATATACCTACCATAACCCATCCATATAACCCTCCTTATATATACCTCCTATTACCCCATATACCTACCATAACCCATCCATATAACCCTCCCTATATATACCTCCTCTTACCCCCTATACCTACCATAACACCTCCTTATATACACCTATTACCCCCATACCTACCATAACCCCTCCTTATATACACCTCCAATTACCCCATATACCTACCATAACTCATCCATATAATCCTCCTTACATACACCTATTACCCCATATACCTACCATAACTCATCCATATAATCCTCCTTACATACACCTATTACCCCATATACCTACCATAACTCATTCATATAGCCCTCCTTATATATACCTCCTGTTACCCCATATACCTACCATAACCCATCCATATAACCCTCCCTATATACACCTCCTCTTACCCCATATACCTACCATAACCCATCCATATAACCCTCCCTATATACTCCTCCTATTACCCCATATACCTACCATAACCCATCCATATAACCCTCCCTATATACTCCTCCTATTACCCCATATACCTACCATAACCCATCCATATAACCCTCCTTATATATACCTCCTATTACCCCATATACCTACCATAACCCATCCATATAACCCTCCCTATATACTTCCACTATTACTCGATATATTATTATTACTACTATTATTATTATTATTATTATTATTATTAACAGTTTATTTTATAGCGCAGCAAATTCCGTTGAGTTATACAATTGTACACAATGTCATAGAGGTTGGAGGGCCCTGCTCGCAAGCTTACAATCTACGGGGAAATACGTAGGCAGTGATACACAAGGAAAGGTGCTATCTACTGCATATTTGTCCCCGGATTGCAGAGGGGTTCTAGGTGGGCTGCCTGATATCACATCACAGCAATAATGATAATAATAATAATAATAATAATAATTTTATTTATATAGCGCTCTTTATCCAATAGGACTCAAGGCGCTTAACAGATACATAGCATAATATAGTACAGAAAATAATGAAGTACCTTTTCATAAAATACAGAAGCATGAAGATACTAAAAGGGACGTTATGGAAATGCTTTAGTAAACAGGAAAGTCTTGAGTCTACTTTTGAAGGATTCTATAGTTGGCGCCTCTCGCACTGTGCGGGGAAGTGCGTTCCATAGAGTCGGAGCCGCATGACTAAAAGCTCGACCCCCAGATGAATTACGGTAGATTCTAGGTACTGCTAAAAGTCCTTCATCTACAGATCGCAGTAATGGAGTGGGGCAGTATGGGATCAGAAGCTGTTTCAGGTACCTTGGGCCCTGGTCATGTAATGCTTTGAAACTCAGTAAGCCAATCTTGAAGATGATTCGCCATCTTACAGGCAGCCAGTGAAGGGAGTAGAGGATGGGTGTTATGTGACTAGAACGGGGCTGGTTGGGTAACAGCCTGGCAGCTGTGTTTTGCACCAGCTGTAAGTGCTGCAATTCTTTTGCTGGGAGACCCGGGGAGAGGGCATTACAGTAGTCTAAACGAGATGATACAAATGCATGTATGACTTTTGGCATATCATCTGAGGGAATTAAGTGCTTGATTCTGGCTATGTTCCTCAGGTGAAAGAATGAGGATTTGATTGTGGCTGATATCTGATGTTTAAGTGTCAAGCCACCATCCAGGACAACGCCAAGATTCCGCACACGATCACTGGTCTGTAATTCTGAATCCCCGAGTGTAAGTCCAGTTGGTTGGCTATGCTGCAGTCTTGTCCTTTGATGTTGCGGTCGTATCATAAGGACCTCTGTTTTATCCGGGTTCAGTCGCAGCCAACTGGCGCTCATCCACTCCTGGAGCTCAGCTAGACAGCCATTTAGGGTTGCTATTGGGTTATCAGTGCCCGGAGCAAAGGACAAGTACAGTTGTGTATCATCTGCATAGCAGTGGTAGACCAGGCCATGGCGCCTGATTATTTCGCCCAATGGGAGCATGTATACTGCAAAAAGCATGGGGGATAGAATAGAACCTTGTGGGACACCACACGGCAATGGCACTGGTGGTGATGAGTATAATCCAGATGATGCTCTCTGTGACCTGCCTGTGAGAAATGATTTGAACCATCTTAGGACTGTGCCATCCAGACCACAGAAATGTATCAGTCGCTCAATCAGAAGCCCATGGTCCACGGTATCAAATGCTGCCGAGAGATCCAGAAGGATTAATATTGAACAGTCACCTCTGTCTCTTGCCATCAGAAGATCATTTAACACACACACCAGGGCTGTTTCAGTGCTATGTCTTCTCCTGAATCCTGATTGGAATGGATCATAAATATCATGGGTTGTCAGGCGGGTTTCCAGTTGATTTGCAACCACTTTCTCAATAACCTTTCCTAGGAAAGGAAGGTTTGATACCGGTCTGTAGTTGGTCATGCAGTCGGGATCTAAATTAGGTTTTTTAAGAAGCGGTCTAACAATTGCTTCCTTTAGGGATACAGGAAAAATGCCTGTCTGCAAAGAGCATTGAACAATTTTTGCAAAGACAGGACCAATTATATCCATACAACCTATTAGAAGCTTGGTTGAGGCCGGGTCCAGATCATGGTCAGAAGGAAGGGAAAGTGAAGAAAGAGAAAATAAGTGGGGGCTATGGGCCTAATGCGCAGACCTGATTGCTCGCTAGGGTATTTTTTTTTTGCAGTCCTGCGTTCACATAGTCACCGCCCAACGGAGAGTGTATTTTAGCTTTGCAAGTGTGCGATCGCATGAGCAGCCGAGCACTACAAAAAAATATTGTGCAGTCTCTGCGCAGCCCAGGACTTACTCAGCCGCTGCGATCACTTCAGCCTGTCCGGGCCCGGAATTGACGTCAGACACCCGCCCTGCAAACGCCTGGACACGCCTACGTTTTCCCAACCACTCCCAGAAAACAGTCAGATACCACCCACAAACACCTTCTTCCTGTCAATCTCCTGGCGAACGCCTGTGCGAATGGATTCTTCGCACAATCCATTGCTGAGCGGCGATCTGCTTTGTACCCGTGCGACGCGGTGGGCGGCGACTATGTGAACGCAGGACTGCAAAAAAAACCTAGCGAGTAATCCGGTCTGAATTAGTCCCTTAATCGGATAGGAAGGCTAATGATTAACATGAGGCGAGTAAGGCTATTACGTTTATTGTGATGTCAATGAGGAGTGGGGAAATTCTCCAGTGATTCTTGTTCCGGTGTAATATGCAGGAGATGAAAAAATAAAACCAATGTGAAGCAGTGCCAACATATGCAGCACGCTGGAGTCTGGTGTGATTATCATAGGTTAATACATTACACCACACAGTGGTATCCTTATACACATTATGCCATGTTAGAGTCCTTATACACATTTCACAACAGTAGAGCAGAGCCCCTTATACACATTATGCCATGTAGAGCCCCTTACACCAGATAGAGGCCCTTACACACGGTACACCAGGTAGAGCCCCTTACACACGTTACGCCAGATATAGCCCCTTACACACATTACGCCAGATAGAGCCCCTTACACACATTACGCCATGTAGAGCCACTTACACAAGTTACGCCATGTAGAGCCACTTACACAAGTTACGTTAGGTAGAGCCCCTTACCCACGTTATACCAGGTAAAGCCCCTTACACACATTATGCCAGATAGCGCCTCTTACACACGTTACGCCAGGTAGTGCCTCTTACACATGTTGCGCTAGGTAGAGCCCCTTACACAAGTTATGCCATGTAGAGCCCCTTACACACATTATGCCAGGTAGAGACCCCTACACACATTATGCCAGGTAGAGACCCTTATACACACACGTTACGCCAGGTAGAGACCCTTATACACATTGCACCAGGAAGAGCTTTTTTTACACACGGTATGCCAGGTAGAGCCACTTACACAAGTTACGCCATGTAGAGCCTCTTATACACATTGCACCAGGTAGAGCCTCTTATACACATTGCACCAGGTAGAGTCTCTTTTACACGTTGTGCCAGGTAGAGCCACTTACACAAGTTACGCCATGTAAAGCCTCTTATACACATTGCACCAGGTAGAGTCTCTTATACACATTGCACCAGGTAGAGTCTCTTTTACACGTTGTGCCAGGTAGAGCCACTTACACAAGTTACGCCATGTAAAGCCTCTTATACACATTGCACCAGGTAGAGCCCCCTACACACATTATGCCAGGTAGAGACCCTTATACACACACGTTACGCCAGGTAGAGACCCTTATACACATTGCACCAGGTAGAGACCCTTATACACATTGCACCAGGAAGAGCTTTTTTACACACTGTATGCCAGGTAGAGCCACTTACACAAGTTACGCCATGTAAAGCCTCTTATACACATTGCACCAGGTAGAGTCTCTTATACACATTGCACCAGGTAGAGTCTCTTATACACATTGCACCAGGTAGAGTCTCTTATACACATTGCACCAGGTAGAGCTCCTCTAGAGAAAAAGAAAGATGTGTGTGTCTCGTTACTCACCAGCCACCAGCTCTCTGTCCTGGGTCCGGCTGCTGCAGCAGACTGTACCCCATCTGTCCCTCTCTCACCCGCTGGAGAGCATCAGTGGACAGACTATTCACCATGAAAGAGGGACACGCTGCATTCCAGCAGCTCAAAGAGCGCTCGGCATGCCCCCCACCGTGACGAAAAATAATTTTGGGCACGTAGGTGTCCCTCCTCCAAACTTTTAAAAGTTAGGAGGTATGCAGCAGTACTTCCAGCGTGAAGCTGGGCGGATGTGAGTAGCGTGAAGTGGCCACCAGTGGCCGAGGCGACCTGTGCGGTTCGAGCAGTGGGCGTGCGCTGGCGGGGTGACCGCAGCTGCGCCCTTGGGCACCAGTACCCCGGTTGGCCGCTCTGCTAGCCTGTACTTAAAACCAGCACTGATTGTAACCTTTGAGGTGTGCCCAAGATGGCTGGCTCACCTGTGGGGGAGATGAAAAATACTTGGAACTGATGGTTCTGTAAGGGCTCTGCTTCTAGCGTTAGGACCACATAACCTATTCCACCCAGGGTGACCTATGTAGTGCATCCAAAATGGCTGCCTCATCTAGTACCTTCATGGGTGGGATTTATTACCCAAAATAGTTGCACCAACCCTGCAGTAAGTTCATTGTGCCCGTTATGTTCACGATGTTCATTGCTTTTTGGTTTCTTATCTTCTTGCTGTAACACTAAACCTCAGCGCTATATTTCTGATTCCTGTAAGTGACGGAGAAAAGTGCAATATAAATAACATTAATAATAATAATAATAATAATAATAATAATAATAATAATGTTATATACTGGGATCAGACGCCTCCTGCTGGACACTACTGTAATTATTACTTACTGTATATTATATGCTGGGATCAGTCACCCCTTGCTGGACACTACTATAATTATTACTTATGTTATATGCTGGGATCAGTCCCCCTCTGCTGGACACCACTATAATTACCACTTATGTTATATGCTGGGATCAGTCACCCTCTGCTGGACACCACTATAATTACCACTTATGTTATATGCTGGGATCAGTCACCCTCTGCTGGACACCACTATAATTACCACTTATGTTATATACTGGGATCAGACGCCTCCTGCTGGACACTACTATAATTACCACTTATGTTATATGCTGGGATCAGGCACCCCTTGCTGGACACTACTATAATTTATACTTATGTTATATGCTGGGATCAGTCACCCTCTGCTGGACACTACTGTAATTATTACTTACTGTATATTATATGCTGGGATCAGGCACCCCCTGCTGGACACCACTATAATTACCACTTATGTTATATGCTGGGATCAGGCACCCCTTGCTGGACACTACTATAATTTATACTTATGTTATATGCTGGGATCAGGCACCCCTTGCTGGACACTACTATAATTTATACTTATGTTATATGCTGGGATCAGTCACCCTCTGCTGGATACCACTATAATTACCACTTATATTATATGCTGGGATCAGGCTCCCCCTGCTGGACACTACTATAATTACCACTTATGTTATATGCTGGGATCAGGCACCCCTTGCTGGACACTACTATAATTTATACTTATGTTATATGCTGGGATCAGTCACCCTCTGCTGGACACTACTGTAATTATTACTTACTGTATATTATATGCTGGGATCAGGCACCCCCTGCTGGACACCACTATAATTACCACTTATGTTATATGCTGGGATCAGGCACCCCTTGCTGGACACTACTATAATTTATACTTATGTTATATGCTGGGATCAGTCACCCTCTGCTGGACACTACTGTAATTATTACTTACTGTATATTATATGCTGGGATCAGGCACCCCCTGCTGGACACCACTATAATTACCACTTATGTTATATGCTGGGATCAGGCACCCCTTGCTGGACACTACTATAATTTATACTTATGTTATATGCTGGGATCAGGCACCCCTTGCTGGACACTACTATAATTTATACTTATGTTATATGCTGGGATCAGTCACCCTCTGCTGGATACCACTATAATTACCACTTATATTATATGCTGGGATCAGGCTCCCCCTGCTGGACACTACTATAATTACCACTTATGTTATATGCTGGGATCAGGCACCCCTTGCTGGACACTACTATAATTTATACTTATGTTATATGCTGGGATCAGTCACCCTCTGCTGGACACTACTGTAATTATTACTTACTGTATATTATATGCTGGGATCAGGCACCCCCTGCTGGACACCACTATAATTACCACTTATGTTATATGCTGGGATCAGGCACCCCTTGCTGGACACTACTATAATTTATACTTATGTTATATGCTGGGATCAGTCACCCTCTGCTGGATACCACTATAATTACCACTTATATTATATGCTGGGATCAGGCTCCCCCTGCTGGACACTATTGTAATTATAATTTATATTACATGCCGGGATAATGCTTGACTGCTGTATGCTGCTGTAATTATACCTTTTGTTATATGCTGGGTTCAGCCTCCCACTGGTGGACACTGCTGTAATTATTAGTCATGTGATATGCTGGTATAATGCTCCTCCTGCTGTATATTGCTGTAATTAAAACTTATGTTATATGCTGGGATCAGGCACCCCCTGCTGGACACTACTATAATTACTACTTATGTTATGTGCTGGGATCAGGCTCCCCCTGCTGGACATTGGGGCGTGCGGTGAGGTAAATGGCTAATGAGCCAAATGATTCATGTGGGCATTATACACAGGTGCAGCGGTATATACATGTGGGCATTATACACAGGTGCAGCAGTATATACATGTGGGCATTATACACAGGCATGGCGGTATATACATGTGGGCATTATACACAGGTGCAGCGGTATATACACATGTGGGCATTATACACAGGTGCAGCGGTATATACATGTGGGTATTATACACAGGTGCAGCGGTATATACATGTGGGCATTATACACAGGTGCAGCAGTATATACATGTGGGCATTATACATAGGTGCAGCGGTATATACACATGTGAGCATTATACACAGGTGCAGCGGAATATACACATGTGGGTGTTATACACAGGTGCAGCGGTATAGACATGTGGACATTATACACAGGTGCAGCGGTATAGACATGTGGGCATTACACACAGGTGCAGCGGTATAGACATGTGGGCATTATACACAGGTGCAGCGGTATAGACATGTGGGTGTTATACACAGGTGCAGCGGTATAGACATGTGGGCGTTATACACAGGTGCAGCAGTATATACATGTGGGCATTACACACAGGTGCAGCGGTATAGACATGTGGGTGTTATACACAGGTGCAGCGGTATAGACATGTGGGCGTTATACACAGGTGCAGCGGTATAGACATGTGGGCATTACACACAGGTGCGGCGGTATATACATGTGGGCATTATACATAGGTGCAGCGGTATATACTATGTACCCCATCTGTGTCACTCCTGTCTGTCTACCCCTCCCCTTTAGAATGTAAGCTCTCACGAGCAGGGTCCTCTTCCCTCATGTGCTTACCCTTTTCTTACTTTAATAATCTTCAGCTGCACCAAATCCAGCAGTCTTCTGCCACCTGATACTTATTCCAGTGTCATCTGCTGATGTTACTATGTGTATTTACCCTGTACTTGTCCTATACTGTCATCAACTGTAAGTTGCTGTTTTCCTGTTTGATTATTTGTTTATGTACTCTGTAATTGGGCGCTGCGGAACCCTTGTGGCGCCATATAAATAAAGGATAATAATAATAATAATAATAATAAATGTGGGCATTATACACAGGTGCAGCGGTATATACATGTGGGCATTATACACATGTGGGCATTATACACAGGTGCAGTGGTATATACACATGTGGGCATTATACACAGGTGCAGCGGTATATACACATGTGGGTGTTATACACAGGTGCAGCGGTATGTACATGTGTGCATTATACACAGGTGCAGCTGTATATACATGTGGGCATTATACACAGGTGCAGTGGTATATACAAGAGGGCAATATACACAGGTGCAGCAGTATATACACGTGGGCATTATACACAGGTGCAGCGGTATATACACATGTGGGTGTTATACACAGGTACAGCGGTATATACATGTGGGTGTTATACACAGGTGCAGCGGTATAGACTTGTGGACATTATACACAGGTGCAGCGGTATAGACATGTGGGCATTATACACAGGTGCAGCAGTATATACATGTGGTCATTATACACAGGTGCAGCAGTATATATACATGTGGCCATTTTACACAGGTGCAGTGGTATGTACATGTGTGCATTATACACAGGTGCAGCGGTATATACATGTGGGCATTATACACAGGTGCAGTGGTATATACAAGAGGGCAATATACACAGGTGCAGCAGTATATACATGTGGGCATTATACACAGATGCAGCAGTATATATACATGTGAGCATTATACACAGGTGCAGCAGTATATACATGTGGGCATTATACACAGGTGCGATGGAATATATTATGATAGTAACGTGCTGCAGTCACAGAGTACCGATGTGTAATCACTATAATAGTAACGTGCTGCAGTCACAGAGTACCGATGTGTAATCACTATGATAGTAACGTGCTGCAGTCACCAAGTACCGATGTGTAATCACTATGATAGTAACGTGCTGCAGTCACAGAGTACCGATGTGTAATCACTATGATAGTAACGCACTGCAGTCACAGAGTACCGATGTGTAATCACTATGATAGTAACGTGCTGCAGTCAGAGTCGGCCTTAGGCATAGGCAAACTAGCAATTGCCTAGGGCATTTGGTATGCTTAGGGGCACCAGCAGCTTCTGCTGATTAAAATGATATGTGGCATGCCTATATTCTGTGTGTGACTGCGGCTGTATCTGCATACGAAATGCTACGTTGCAGTGTATTCCTGGAAATCACTGTAATGTAGCATTACATATGCAGATACAACCACAGTCACGCACAGAATATAGTCATGCTGCATATCATTTTAATCAGCAGAAGATGCTTGTTCATCCTAGCCACATAGTAATGCAAATAAGATGCATTTTCAGAAACAAAAGGCGCCAGACGTTAGCAGAGCTGCCAGCTGACTCATGCCAGGCATCTTCAGCAGAACTAGCGGTGGTGCTAGGGGGCACTAGCCAAAATCTTGCCTAGGGCATCATATTGGTTGGGGCCGGCTCTGGCTGCAGTCACAGAGTACCGATGTGTAATCACTATGATAGTAACAGTGCAGTAACCGAGTACCGATGTGTAATTACTAATATAACCTTACTGTGTAATTGCAGAAGTACCGGTACCAAGATGACGACTCTCCTCCCCTGGAACATAGTCCCGCACACTTGGCAAACCCCATGAAGGCCCCCGAGCTGGTCCATGTCTCAGAGAAGAACCTATCACAGATAGAGAATGTTCACGGTTATGTCTCTCATTCCCACATCTCACCAATGAAGGTAAGTGGCAACATCAATGTACCTACCTCTACCTACCCATTTTATCATAAGCGTACCTACCTTTGCATTGCTCATATATCACATGTATATGGTGTTGCCTGGCCGTGACCAGTATGGGAATTATTCTTCTGTCTGTTTGGTATGAATTGCTAGTTTCACGCCGTATCGTGTGTCTTCTGTGTGAAAGAGGTTTCGCAGGACCAGTTACAAGCAATTTGGGTGTAGAGAAGTGAACGCTAGACACAGACAAGTAGGCTAGGAGAGTGTCAGCTCTTCTGCCATAAATACCATCCAGTATCCTACCAAAACGTATAACTATTAAACCGTGTACCCTTTGATGTCCAAACTCCAACTTCCTAGGTAGAAATGCTTCGTGATTCCAGGGAGATGTATGATGAGGTTGCCCCTGGAGACACCTAATTTTCATCTTGTGGGAACACAAGAAACCCTGGCTGCCTGGCAAGGGTGGGTGCTACTGGAAGGAGGGGTTGTGGAACTATATGTCTCTTCAAGCTAGGAGTGGTCCCATCTTCTGCTTTTCTGTGGTCTCCCTCACACAGAATGACCTGAAATCTCAGAGAAGGATATTTAGGTTTTCAGTCTTTATTTCTTTTATTTTCTTGAAGTCAATCTGTGCATATCATAATTGTACATCTTGTTATTAACCTGTTTTCTTTGTAACTTAACCCTGGAGATATTTATCAATATATCCTAAAAAAGGTATCATTATCTCTGTGCTCTAAGAATTCACGTGTCTTTAGAGGCCCATGCTACATATGGTTAATAACTATGGATGTTGTAAGGGAAATTTAATTGTTTGGAGAAAGCAAGAGCAGTATTCAGTACTCTTCATGGTGGCAGCTCGATTAAAACCCATCTCACAACTGCCCACCTTGATCAGGTTGGCGTATCGGAGTGCAGCCTGCGGAGGGGTGTGGTGACATAGTACATCACTATTCCACAGGACTGTTATAGGGTCTGTATATCAGTATATAGGACGGAGATCCCTCATATATCACATGTATACTACAGGATTGTTATAGGGTCTGTGTATCAGTGTATAGGACGGAGACCCCTCATATCACATGTATGCTACAGGACTGTTATAGGGTCTGTGTATCTGTGTATAGGACGGAGACCCCTCATATATCACATGTATGCTACAGGACTGTTATAGGGTCTGTGTATCAGTGTATAGGACGGAAACCCCTCATATATCACATGTATACTACAGGACTGTTATAGGGTCTGTGTATCAGTGTATAGGACGGAGACCCCTCATATATCACATGTATGCTACAGGAGTGTTATAGGGTCTGTGTATCAGTGCATAGGACGGAGACCCCTCATATATCACATTTGTACTACAGGACTGTTATAGGGTCTGTGTATCAGTGTATAGGACGGAGACCCCTCATATCACATGTATACTACAGGACTGTTATAGGGTCTGTGTATCAGTGTATAGGACGGAGACCCCTCATATATCACATTTGTACTACAGGACTGTTATAGGGACTGTGTATCAGTGTATAGGACGGAGACCCCTCATATATCACATTTGTACTACAGGACTGTTATAGGGACTGTGTATCAGTGTATAGGACGGAGACCCCTCATATATCACATGTATGCTACAGGAGTGTTATAGGGTCTGTGTATCAGTGTATAGGACGGAGACACCTCATATATCACATTTGTACTACAGGACTGTTATAGGTTCTGTGTATCAGTGTATAGGACGGAGACCGCTCATATCACATGTATATTACAGGACTGTTATAGGGTCTGTGTATCAGTGTATAGGACGGAGACCGCTCATATCACATGTATGCTACAGGACTGTTATAGGGTCTGTGTACCAGTGTATAGGACGGAGACCCCTCATATATCACATGTATACTACAGGACTATTATAGGGTCTGTGTATCGGTGTATAGGACGGAGACCCCTCATATATCACATGTATACTACAGGACTGTTATAGGGTCTGTGTATCAGTGTATAGGACAGAGACCCCTCATATATCACATGTATACTACAGGACTGTTATAGGGTCTGTGTATCAGTGTATAGGACGGAGACCCCTCATATATCACATGTATGCTACAGGACTGTTATAGGGACTGTGTATTAGTGTATAGGACGGAGACCTCTCATATATCACATGTATGCTACAGGACTGTTATAGGGACTGTGTATTAGTGTATAGGACGGAAACCTATCATATATCACATGTATACTACAGGACTGTTATAGAGTCTGTGTATCAGTGTATAGGACGGAGACTCCTCATATATCACATGTATGCTACAGGACTGTTATAGGGTCTGTGTATAGGACGGAGACCCCTCATATATCACATGTATACTACAGGACTGTTATAGGGTCTGTGTATTAGTGTATAGGACGGAGACCCCTCATATATCACATGTATACTACAGTACTGTTATAGGGTCTGTGTATCAGTGTATAGGACGGAGACCCCTCATATATCACATGTACGCTACAGGACTGTTATAGGGTCTGTGTATCAGTGTATAGGACGGAGACCCCTCATATATCACATGTATACTACAGGACTGTTATAGGGTCTGTAAATCAGTGTATAAGGACGGAGACCCCTCATATATAACATGTACGCTACAAGACTGTTATAGGGCCTGTGTATCAGTGTATAGGACGGAGACCCCTCATATATCACATGTATGCTACAGGACTGTTATAGGGTCTGTGTATCAGTGTATAGGAAGGAGACCCCTCATATATCACATGTATGCTACAGGACTGTTATAGGGTCTGTGTATTAGTGTATAGGACGGAGACCCCTCATATATCACATGTATACTACAGGACTGTTATAGGGTCTGTGTATCAGTGTATAGGATGGAGACCCCTCATATATCACATGTATGCTACAGGACTGTTATAGGGTCTGTGTATCAGTGTATAGGAAGGAGACCCCTCATATATCACATGTATACTACAGGACTGTTATACGGTCTGTGTATCAGTGTATAGGACGGAGACCCCTCATATATCACATGTATGCTACAGGACTGTTATAGGGTCTGTGTATCAGTGTATAGGAAGGAGACCCCTCATATATCACATGTATGCTACAGGACTGTTATAGGTTCTGTGTATCAGTGTATAGGACGGAGACCCCTCATATATCACATGTATACTACAGGACTGTTATAGGGTCTGTGTATCAGTGTATAGGACGGAGACCCCTCATATATCGCATGTATGCTACAGGACTGTTATAGGGTCTGTGTATCAGTGTATAGGATGGAGACCCCTCATATATCACATGTATACTACAGGACTGTTATAGGGTCTGTGTATCAGTGTATAGGATGGAGACCCCTCATATATCACATGTATGCTACAGGACTGTTATAGGGTCTGTGTATCAGTGTATAGGAAGGAGACCCCTCATATATCACATGTATACTACAGGACTGTTATAGGGTCTGTGTATCAGTGTATAGGACGGAGACCCCTCATATATCACATGTACGCTACAGGACTGTTATAGGGTCTGTGTATCAGTGTATAGGATGGAGACCCCTCATATATCACATGTATACTACAGGACTGTTATAGGGTCTGTGTATCAGTGTATAGGACGGAGACCCCTCATATATCACATGTATACTACAGGACTGTTATAGGGTCTGTGTATCAGTGAAAAGGACGGAGACCCCTCATATATCACATGTATGCTACAGGACTGTTATAGGGTCTGTGTATCAGTGTATAGGACGGAGACCCCTCATATATCACATGTATAATACAGGACTGTAATATGGTCTGTGTATCAGTGTATAGGACGGAGACCCCTCATATATCACATGTATACTACAGGACTGTTATAGGGTCTGTGTATCAGTGTATAGGACGGAAACCCCTCATATATCACATGTATGCTACAGGACTGTTATAGGGTCTGTGTATCAGTGTATAGGACGGAGACCCCTCATATATCACATGTATAATACAGGACTGTAATATGGTCTGTGTATCAGTGTATAGGACGGAGACCCCTCATATATCACATGTATACTACAGGACTGTTATAGTGTCTGTGTATCAGTGTATAGGACGGGGACCCTTCATATATCACATGTATACTACAGGACTGTTATAGGGTCTGTGTATCAGTGTATAGGACGGAGACCCCTCATATATCACATGTATACTACAGGACTGTTATAGGGTCTGTGTATCAGTGTGTAGGACGGAGACCCCTCATATATCACATGTATACTACAGGACTGTTATAGGGTCTGTGTATCAGTGTATAGGACGGAGTCCCCTCATATATCACATGTATACTACAGGACTGTTATAGGGTCTGTGTATCAGTGTATAGGACGGAGACTCCTCATATATCACATGTATGCTACAGGACTGTTATAGGGTCTGTGTATCAGTGTATAGGACGGAGACCCCTCATATATCACATGTATGCTACAGGACTGTTATAGGGTCTGTGTATCAGTGTATAGGACGGAGACCCCTCATATATCACATGTACGCTACAGGACTGTTATAGGGTCTGTGTATCAGTGTATAGGACGGAGACCCCTCATATATCACATGTATACTACAGAACTGTTATAGGGTCTGTGTATCAGTGTATAGGACGGAGACCCCTCATATATCACATGTATACTACAGAACTGTTATAGGGTCTGTGTATCAGTGTATAGGACGGAGACCTCTCATATATCACATGTATACTACAGGACTGTTATAGGGTCTGTGTATCAGTGTATAGGACGGAGACCCCTCATATATCACATGTATACTACAGGACTGTTATAGGGTCTGTGTATCAGTGTATAGGACAGAGACCCCTCATATATCACATGTAAACTACAGGGCTGTTATAGGGTCTGTGTATCAGTGTATAGGACGGAGACCCCTCATATATCACATGTATACTACAGGACTGTTATAGGGTCTGTGTATCAGTGTATAGGACAGAGACCCCTCATATATCACATGTAAACTACAGGGCTGTTATAGGGTCTGTGTATCAGTGTATAGGACGGAGACCCCTCATATATCACATGTACACTACAGGACTGTTATAGGGTCTGTGTATCAGTGTATAGGACGGAGACCACTCATATATCACATGTATGCTACAGGACTGTTATAGGGTCTGTGTATCAGTGTATAGGACGGGGACCCCTCATGTATCACATGTACACTACAGGACTGTTATAGGGTCTGTGTATCAGTGTATAGGACGGAGACCACTCATATATCACATGTATGCTACAGGACTGTTATAGGGTCTGTGTATCAGTGTATAGGACGGAGACCACTCATATATCACATGTATGCTACAGGACTGTTATAGGGTCTGTGTATCAGTGTATAGGACGGGGACCCCTCATATATCACATGTACACTACAGGACTGTTATAGGGTCTGTGTATCAGTGTATAGGACGGAGACCACTCATATATCACATGTATGCTACAGGACTGTTATAGGGTCTGTGTATCAGTGTATAGGACGGAGACCACTCATATATCACATGTATGCTACAGGACTGTTATAGGGTCTGTGTATCAGTGTATAGGACGGGGACCCCTCATGTATCACATGTATACTACAGGACTGTTATAGGGTCTGTGTATCAGTGTATAGGACGGAGACCCCTCATATATCACATGTATACTACAGGACTGTTATAGGGTCTGTGTATCAGTGTATAGGACGGAGACCCCTCATATATCACATGTATACTACAGGACTGTTATAGGGTCTGTGTATCAGTGTATAGGACGGAGACCCCTCATGTATTACATGTATACTACAGGACTGTTATAGGGTCTGTGTATCAGTGTATAGGACGGAGACCCCTCATATATCACACGTATACTACAGAACTGTTATAGGGTCTGTGTATCAGTGTATAGGACGGAGACCCCTCATATATCACATGTATGCTACAGGACTGTTATAGGGTCTGTGTATCAGTGTATAGGACGGAGACCCCTCATATATCACATGTATACTACAGGACTGTTATAGGGTCTGTGTATCAGTGTATAGGACGGAGACCCCTCATTTATCACATGTACGTTAAAGGACTGTTATAGGGTCTGTGTATCAGTGTATAGGACGGAGACCCCTCATATATCACATGTATACTACAGTACTGTTATAGGGTCTGTGTATAGGACGGAGACCCCTCATATATCACATGTATGCTACAGGACTGTTATAGGGTCTGTGTATCAGTGTATAGGACGGAGACCCCTCATATATCACATGTATACTACAGGACTGTTATAGGGTCTGTGTATCAGTGTATAGGACGGAGACCCCTCATATATCACATGTATGCTACAGGACTGTTATAGGGTCTGTGTATCAGTGTATAGGACGGAGACCCCTCATATATCACATGTATACTACAGGACTGTTATACGGTCTGTGTATCAGTGTATAGGACAGAGACCCCTCATATATCACATGTATGCTACAGGACTGTTATAGGGTCTGTGTATAGGACGGAGACCCCTCATATATCACATGTATACTACAGGACTGTTATAGGGTCTGTGTATCAGTGTATAGGACGGAGACCCCTCATATATCACATGTATACTACAGGACTGTTATAGGATCTGTGTATCAGTGTATAGGACGGAGACCCCTCATATATCACATGTATACTACAGGACTGTTATACGGTCTGTGTATCAGTGTATAGGACAGAGACCCCTCATATATCACATGTATGCTACAGGACTGTTATAGGGTCTGTGTATAGGACGGAGACCCCTCATATATCACATGTATACTACAGGACTGTTATAGGGTCTGTGTATCAGTGTATAGGACGGAGACTCCTCATATATCACATGTATGCTACAGGACTGTTATAGGGTCTGTGTATCAGTGTATAGGACGGAGACCCCTCATATATCACATGTATGCTACAGGACTGTTATAGGGTCTGTGTATCAGTGTATAGGACGGAGACCTCTCTTTTATCACATGTATAATACAGGACTGTTATAGGGTCTGTGTATCAGTGTATAGGACGGAGACCCCTCATATATCACATGTATACTACAGGACTGTTATAGGGTCTGTGTATCAGTGTATAGGACGGAGACTCCTCATATATCACATGTACGCTACAGGACTGTTATAGGGTCTGTGTATCAGTGTATAGGACGGAGACCCCTCATATATCACATGTATACTACAGGACTGTTATAGGGTCTGTGTATCAGTGTATAGGACGGAGACCCCTCATATATCACATGTATGCTACAGGACTGTTATAGGGTCTGTGTATCAGTGAATAGGACGGAGACCCCTCATATATCACATGTATGCTACAGGACTGTTATAGGGTCTGTGTATCAGTGTATAGGACGGAGACCCCTCATATATCACATGTATGCTACAGGACTGTTATAGGGTCTGTGTATCAGTGTATAGAACGGAGACCCCTCATATATCACATGTACGCTACAGGACTGTAATAGGGTCTGTGTATCAGTGTATAGGACGGAGACCCCTCATATATCACATGTTTACTACAGGACTGTTATAGGGTCTGTGTATCAGTGTATAGGACGGAGACCCCTCATATATCACATGTATACTACAGGACTGTTATAGGGTCTTTGTATCAGTGTATAGGACGGAGACCCCTCATATATCACATGTATGCTACAGGAGTGTTATAGGGTCTGTGTATCAGTGTATAGGACGGAGACCCCTCATATCACATGTATGCTACAGGACTGTTATAGGGTCTGTGTATCAGTGTATAGGACGGAGACCCCTCATATATCACATGTATACTACAGGACTGTTATAGGGTCTGTGTATCAGTGTATAGGACGGAGACCCCTCATATATCACATTTGTACTACAGGACTGTTATAGGGTCTGTGTATCAGTGTATAGGACGGAGACCCCTCATATATCACATGTATGCTACAGGAGTGTTATAGGGTCTGTGTATCAGTGTATAGGACGGAGACCCCTCATATATCACATGTATGCTACATTAGTGTTATAGGGTCTGTGTATCAGTGTATAGGACGGAGACACCTCATATATCACATTTGTACTACAGGACTGTTATAGGGTCTGTGTATCAGTGTATAGGACGGAGACCGCTCATATCACATGTATGCTACAGGACTGTTATAGGGTCTTTGTATCAGTGTATAGGACGGAGACCCCTCATATATCACATGTACACTACAGGACTGTTATAGGGTCTGTGTATCAGTGTATAGGACGGAGACCCCTCATATATCACATGTATACTACAGAACTGTTATAGGGTCTGTGTATCAGTGTATAGGACGGAGACCCCTCATATATCACATGTATACTACAGAACTGTTATAGGGTCTGTGTATCAGTGTATAGGACGGAGACCCCTCATATATCACATGTACGCTACAGGACTGTTATAGGGTCTGTGTATCAGTGTATAGGACGGAGACCACTCATATATCACATGTATGCTACAGGACTGTTATAGGGTCTGTGTATCAGTGTATAGGACGGAGACCCCTCATATATCACATGTATACTACAGGACTGTTATAGGGTCTGTGTATCAGTCTATAGGACAGAGACCCCAAATATCACATGTATGCTACAGGACTGTTATAGGGTCTGTGTATCAGTGTATAGGACGGAGACCCCTCATATATCACATGTATACTACAGGACTGTTATAGGGTCTGTGTATCAGTGTATAGGACGGAGACCCCTCATATATCACATGTATACTACAGGACTGTTATAGGGTCTGTGTATCAGTGTATAGGACGGAGACCCCTCATGTATTACATGTATACTACAGGACTGTTATAGGGTCTGTGTATCAGTGTATAGGACGGAGACCCCTCATATATCACACGTATACTACAGAACTGTTATAGGGTCTGTGTATCAGTGTATAGGACGGAGACCCCTCATATATCACATGTATACTACAGGACTGTTATAGGGTCTGTGTATCAGTGTATAGGACGGAGACCCCTCATATATCACATGTATACTACAGGACTGTTATAGGGTCTGTGTATCAGTGTATAGGACGGAGACCCCTCATATATCACATGTATACTACAGGACTGTTATAGGGTCTGTGTATCAGTGTATAGGACGGAGACCCCTCATGTATTACATGTATACTACAGGACTGTTATAGGGTCTGTGTATCAGTGTATAGGACGGAGACCCCTCATATATCACACGTATACTACAGAACTGTTATAGGGTCTGTGTATCAGTGTATAGGACGGAGACCCCTCATATATCACATGTATACTACAGTACTGTTATAGGGTCTGTGTATCAGTGTATAGGACGGAGACCCCTCATATATCACATGTATACTACAGGACTGTTATAGGGTCTGTGTATCAGTGTATAGGACGGAGACCCCTCATATATCACATGTATACTACAGGACTGTTATAGGGTCTGTGTATCAGTGTATAGGACGGAAACCCCTCATTTATCACATGTACGTTACAGGACTGTTATAGGGTCTGTGTATCAGTGTATAGGACGGAGACCCCTCATATATCACATGTATACTACAGTACTGTTATAGGGTCTGTGTATAGGACGGAGACCCCTCATATATCACATGTATGCTACAGGACTGTTATAGGGTCTGTGTATCAGTGTATAGGACGGAGACCCCTCATGTATCACATGTATACTACAGTACTGTTATAGGGTCTGTGTATCAGTGAATAGGACGGAGACCCCTCATATATCACATGTATGCTACAGGACTGTTATAGGGTCTGTGTATCAGTGTATAGGACGGAGACCCCTCATATATCACATGTATGCTACAGGACTGTTATAGGGTCTGTGTATCAGTGTATAGGACGGAGACCCCTCATATATCACATGTATGCTACAGGACTGTTATAGGGTCTGTGTATCAGTGTATAGGACGGAGACCCCTCATGTATCACATGTATACTACAGGACTGTTATAGGGTCTGTGTATCAGTGTATAGGACGGAGACCCCTCATATATCACATGTACACTACAGGACTGTTATAGGGTCTGTGTATCAGTGTATAGGACGGAGACCCCTCATATATCACATGTATACTACAGGACTGTTATAGGATCTGTGTATCAGTGTATAGGACGGAGACCCCTCATATATCACATGTATACTACAGGACTGTTATACGGTCTGTGTATCAGTGTATAGGACAGAGACCCCTCATATATCACATGTATACTACAGGACTGTTATAGGGTCTGTGTATCAGTGTATAGGACGGAGACCCCTCATATATCACATGTATGCTACAGGACTGTTATAGGGTCTGTGTATAGGACGGAGACCCCTCATATATCACATGTATACTACAGGACTGTTATAGGGTCTGTGTATCAGTGTATAGGACGGAGACCCCTCATATATCACATGTTTACTACAGGACTGTTATAGGGTCTGTGTATCAGTGTATAGGACGGAGACCCCTCATATATCACATGTACGCTACAGGACTGTTAAAGGGTCTGTGTATCAGTGTATAGGATGGAGACCCCTCATATATCACAGGTATACTACAGGACTGTTATAGAGTCTTTGCATCAGTGTATAGGACGGAGACCCCTCATATATCACATGTATACTACAGGACTGTTATAGGGTCTTTGTATCAGTGTATAGGACGGAGACCCCTCATATATCACATGTATGCTACAGGAGTGTTATAGGGTCTGTGTATCAGTGTATAGGACGGAGACCCCTCATATCACATGTATGCTACAGGACTGTTATAGGGTCTGTGTATCAGTGTATAGGACGGAGACCCCTCATATATCACATTTGTACTACAGGACTGTTATAGGGTCTGTGTATCAGTGTATAGGACGGAGACCCCTCATATATCACATGTATGCTACAGGAGTGTTATAGGGTCTGTGTATCAGTGTATAGGACGGAGACCCCTCATATATCACATGTATGCTACATTAGTGTTATAGGGTCTGTGTATCAGTGTATAGGACGGAGACACCTCATATATCACATTTGTACTACAGGACTGTTATAGGGTCTGTGTATCAGTGTATAGGACGGAGACCGCTCATATCACATGTATGCTACAGGACTGTTATAGGGTCTTTGTATCAGTGTATAGGACGGAGACCCCTCATATATCACATGTACACTACAGGACTGTTATAGGGTCTGTGTATCAGTGTATAGGACGGAGACTCCTCATATATCACATGTATGCTACAGGACTGTTATAGGGTCTGTGTATCAGTGTATATGACGGAGACCCCTCATATATCACATGTATGCTACAGGACTGTTATAGGGTCTGTGTATCAGTGTATAGGACGGAGACCCCTCATATATCACATGTATACTACAGGACTGTTATAGGGTCTGTGTATCAGTGTATAGGACGGAGACCCCTCATTTATCACATGTATGCTACAGGACTGTTATAGGGTCTGTGTATCAGTGTATAGGACGGAGACCCCTCATATATCACATGTATACTACAGGACTGTTATAGGGTCTGTGTATCAGTGTATAGGACGGAGACCCCTCATATATCACATGTATACTACAGGACTGTTATAGGGTCTGTGTATCAGTGTATAGGACGGAGACCCCTCATATATTACATGTATACTACAGGACTGTTATAGGGTCTGTGTATCAGTGTATAGGACGGAGACCCCTCATATATCACATGTATACTACAGGACTGTTATAGGGTCTGTGTATCAGTGTATAGGACGGAGACCCCTCATTTATCACATGTATGCTACAGGACTGTTATAGGGTCTGTGTATCAGTGTATAGGACGGAGACCCCTCATATATCACATGTATACTACAGGACTGTTATAGGGTCTGTGTATCAGTGTATAGGACGGAGACCCCTCATATATCACATGTATACTACAGGACTGTTATAGGGTCTGTGTATCAGTGTATAGGACGGAGACCCCTCATATATCACATGTATACTACAGAACTGTTATAGGGTCTGTGTATCAGTGTATAGGACGGAGACCCCTCGTATATCACATGTATGCTACAGGACTGTTATAGGGTCTGTGTATCAGTGTATAGGACGGAGACCCCTCATATATCACATGTATGCTACAGGACTGTTATAGGGTCTGTGTATCAGTGTATAGGACGGAGACACCTCATATATCACATTTGTACTACAGGACTGTTATAGGGACTGTGTATCAGTGTATAGGACGGAGACCCCTCATATATCACATGTATACTACAGGACTGTTATAGGGTCTGTGTATCAGTGTATAGGACAGAGACCCCTCATATATCACATGTATACTACAGGACTGTTATAGGGTCTGTGTATCAGTGTATAGGACGGAGACCCCTCATATATCACATGTATACTACAGGACTGTTATAGGGTCTGTGTATCTGTGTATAGGACGGAGACCCCTCATATATCACATGTATACTACAGGACTGTTATAGGGTCTGTGTATCAGTGTATAGGACGGAGACCCCTCATATATCACATGTATACTACAGGACTGTTATAGGGTCTGTGTATCAGTGTATAGGACGGAGACCCCTCATATATCACATGTACGCTACAGGACTGTTATAGGGTCTGTGTATCAGTGTATAGGACGGAGACCCCTCATATATCACATGTACACTACAGGACTGTTATAGGGTCTGTATCAGTGTATAGGACGGAGACCCCTCATATATCACATGTACACTACAGGACTGTTATAGGGTCTGTGTATCAGTGTATAGGACGGAGACCCCTCATTTATCACATGTATGCTACAGGACTGTTATAGGGTCTGTGTATCAGTGTATAGGACGGAGACCCCTCATATATCACATGTATGCTACAGGACTGTTATAGGGTGTGTGTATCAGTGTATAGGACGGAGACCCCTCATATATCACATGTATACTACAGGACTGTTATAGGGTCTGTGTATCAGTGTATAGGACGGAGACCCCTCATATATCACATGTATACTACAGGACTGTTATAGGGTCTGTGTATCAGTGTATAGGACGGAGACTCCTCATATATCACATGTATGCTACAGGACTGTTATAGGGTCTGTGTATAGGACGGAGACCCCTCATATATCACATGTATACTACAGGACTGTTATAGGGTCTGTATATCAGTGTATAGGACGGAGACCCCTCATATATCACATGTACACTACAGGACTGTTATAGGGTCTGTGTATCAGTGTATAGGACGGAGACCCCTCATATATCACATGTTTACTACAGGACTGTTATAGGGTCTGTGTATCAGTGTATAGGACGGAGACCCCTCATATATCACATGTATACTACAGGACTGTTATAGGGTCTGTGTATCAGTGTATAGGACGGAGACCCCTCATATATCACATGTATGCTACAGGACTGTTATAGGGTCTGTGTATCAGTGTATAGGACGGAGACCCCTCATATATCACATGTAAACTACAGAACTGTTATAGGGTCTGTGTATCAGTGTATAGGACGGAGACCCCTCATATATCACATGTATACTACAGGACTGTTATAGGGTCTTTGTATCAGTGTATAGGACGGAGACCCCTCATATATCACATGTATACTACAGGACTGTTATAGGGTCTGTGTATCAGTGTATAGGACGGAGACCCCTCATATATCACATGTATACTACAGGAGTGTTATAGGGTCTGTGTATCAGTATTTAGGACGGAGACCCCTCATATATCACATGTATACTACAGGACTGTTATAGGGTCTGTGTATCAGTGTATAGGATGGAGACACCTCATATATCACATGTATACTACAGGACTGTTATAGGGTCTGTGTATCAGTGTATAGGATGGAGACACCTCATATATCACATGTATACTACAGGACTGTTATAGGGTCTGTGTATCAGTGTATAGGACGGAGACCCCTCATATATCACATGTATACTACAGGACTGTTATAGGGTCTTTGTATCAGTGTATAGGACGGAGACCCCTCATATATCACATGTATACTACAGGAGTGTTATAGGGTCTGTGTATCAGTATTTAGGACGGAGACCCCTCATATATCACATGTATACTACAGGACTGTTATAGGGTCTGTGTATCAGTGTATAGGACGGAGACCCCTCATATCACATGTATGCTACAGGACTGTTATAGGGTCTGTGTATCAGTGTATAGGACGGAGACCCCTCATATATCACATGTATACTACAGGACTGTTATAGGGTCTGTGTATCAGTGTATAGGACGGAGACCCCTCATATCACATGTATACTACAGGACTGTTATAGGGTCTGTGTATCGGTGTATAGGACGGAGACCCCTCATATATCACATGTATACTACAGGACTGTTATAGGGTCTGTATCAGTGTATAGGACGGAGACCCCTCATATATCACATGTATACTACAGGACTGTTATAGGGTCTGTGTATCAGTGTATAGGACGGAGACCCCTCATATATCACATGTATACTACAGGACTGTTATAGGGTCTGTGTATCAGTGTAAAGGACGGAGACCCCTCATATATCACATGTATAATACAGGACTGTAATATGGTCTGTGTATCAGTGTATAGGACGGAGACCCCTCATATATCACATGTATACTACAGGACTGTTATAGGGTCTGTGTATCAGTGTATAGGACGGAGACCCCTCATATATCACATGTATACTACAGGACTGTTATAGGGTCTGTGTATCAGTGTATAGGACGGAGACCCCTCATATATCACATGTACACTACAGGACTGTTATAGGGTCTGTGTATCAGTGTATAGGACGGAGACTCCTCATATATCACATGTACGCTACAGGACTGTTATAGGGTCTGTGTATCAGTGTATAGGACGGAGACCCCTCATAAATCACATGTACGCTACAGGACTGTTATAGGGTCTGTGTATCAGTGTATAGGACGGAGACCCCTCATATATCACATGTATACTACAGGACTGTTATAGGGTCTGTGTATCAGTGTATAGGACGGAGACCCCTCATATATCACATGTATACTACAGAACTGTTATAGGGTCTGTGTATCAGTGTATAGGACGGAGACCCCTCATATATCACATGTATACTACAGAACTGTTATAGGGTCTGTGTATCAGTGTATAGGACGGAGACCCCTCATATATCACATGTATACTACAGAACTGTTATAGGGTCTGTGTATCAGTGTATAGGACGGAGACCCCTCATATATCACATGTATACTGCAGGACTGTTATAGGGTCTGTGTATCAGTGTATAGGACGGAGACCCCTCATATATCACATGTATACTACAGGACTGTTATAGGGTCTGTGTATCAGTGTATAGGAAGGAGACCCCTCATATATCACATGTATACTACAGGACTGTTATAGGGTCTGTGTATCAGTGTATAGGACGGAGACCCCTCATATATCACATGTATGCTACAGGACTGTTATAGGGTCTGTGTATCAGTGTATAGGACGGAGACTCCTCATATATCACATATATGCTACAGGACTGTTATAGGGTCTGTGTATCAGTGTATAGGACGGAGACCCCTCATATATCACATGTATACTACAGGACTGTTATTGGATCTGTGTATCAATGTATAGGACGGAGACCCCTCATATATCACATGTATACTACAGGACTGTTATAGGGTCTGTGTATCAGTGTATAGGACGGAGACCCCTCATGTATTACATGTATACTACAGGACTGTTATAGGGTCTGTGTATCAGTGTATAGGACGGAGACCCCTCATATATCACACGTATACTACAGAACTGTTATAGGGTCTGTGTATCAGTGTATAGGACGGAGACCCCTCATATATCACATGTATGCTACAGGACTGTTATAGGGTCTGTGTATCAGTGTATAGGACGGAGACCCCTCATATATCACATGTATACTACAGGACTCTTATAGGGTCTGTGTATCAGTGTATAGGACGGAGACCCCTCATTTATCACATGTATACTACAGTACTGTTATAGGGTCTGTGTATAGGATGGAGACCCCTCATATATCACATGTATGCTACAGGACTGTTATAGGGTCTGTGTATCAGTGTATAGGATGGAGACTCCTCATATATCACATGTATGCTACAGGACTGTTATAGGGTCTGTGTATCAGTGTATAGGACGGAGACCCCTCATATATCACATGTATACTACAGGACTGTTATAGGGTCTGTGTATCAGTGTATAGGATGGAGACCACTCATATATCACATCTATACTACAGGACTGTTATAGGGTCTGTGTATCAGTGTATAGGACGGAGACCCCTCATATATCACATGTATACTACAGGACTGTTATAGGGTCTGTGTATCAGTGTATAGGACGGAGACCTCTCATATATCACATGTATGCTACAGGACTGTTATAGGGTCTGTGTATCAGTGTATAGGACGGAGACCCCTCATATATCACATGTATACTACAGGACTGTTATAGGGTCTGTGTATCGGTGTATAGGACGGAGACCCCTCATATATCACATGTATATTACAGGACTGTTATAGGGTCTGTGTATTAGTGTATAGGACGGAGACCCCTCATATATCACATGTATACTACAGGACTGTTATAGGGTCTGTGTATCAGTGTATAGGACGGAGACCCCTCATATATCACATGTATAATACAGGACTGTAATAGGGTCTGTGTATCAGTGTATATGACGGAGACCCCTCATATATCACATGTATACTACAAGACTGTTATAGGGTCTGTGTATCAGTGTATAGGACGGAGACCCCTCATATATCACATGTATACTACAGGACTGTTATAGGGTCTGTGTATCAGTGTATAGGACGGAGACCCCTCATATATCACATGTATGCTACAGGACTGTTATAGGGTCTGTGTATCAGTGTATAGGACGGAGACCTCTCATATATCACATGTATACTACAGAACTGTTATAGGGACTGTGTATCAGTGTATAGGACATAGACCCCTCATATATCACATGTATACTACAGGAGTGTTATAGGGTCTGTGTATCAGTGTATAGGACGGAGACCTCTCATATATCACATGTATACTACAGGACTGTTATAGGGTCTGTGTATCAGTGTATAGGACGGAGACCCCTCATATATCACATGTATGCTACAGGACTGTTATAGGGTCTGTGTATCAGTGTATAGGACGGAGACCCCTCATTTATCACATGTACGTTACAGGACGGTTATAGGGTCTGTGTATCAGTGTATAGGTCGGAGACTCCTCATATATCACATGTATACTACAGGACTGTTATAGGGTCTGTGTATCAGTGAATAGGACGGAGACCCCTCATATATCACATGTATACTACAGTACTGTTATAGGGTCTGTGTATAGGACGGAGACCCCTCATATATCACATGTATGCTACAGGACTGTTATAGGGACTGTGTATCAGTGTATAGGACGGAGACCCCTCATATATCACATGTATGCTACAGGACTGTTATAGGGACTGTGTATCAGTGTAAAGGACGGAGACCTCTCATATATCACATGTATACTACAGGACTGTTATAGAGTCTGTGTATCAGTGTATAGGACGGAGACTCCTCATATATCACATGTATACTACAGGACTGTTATAGGGTCTGTGTATCAGTGTATAGGATGGAGACCCCTCATATATCACATGTATACTACAGGACTGTTATAGGGTCTGTGTATAGGACGGAGACCCCTCATATATCACATGTATACTACAGGACTGTTATAGGGTCTGTGTATCAGTGTATAGGACGGAGACCACTCATATATCACATGTACACTACAGGACTGTTATAGGGTCTGTGTATCAGTGTATAGGACGGAGACCTCTCATATATCACATGTATGCTACAGGACTGTTATAGGCTCTGTGTATCAGTGTATAGGACGGAGACCCCTCATATATCACATGTATACTACAGGACTGTTATAGGGTCTGTGTATCAGTGTATAGGACGGAGACCCCTCATATATCACATGTATGCTACAGGACTGTTATAGGGTCTGTGTATCAGTGTATAGGACGGAGACCCCTCATATATCACATGTATGCTACAGGACTGTTAT
The DNA here is from genome assembly GCF_028390025.1 of Pseudophryne corroboree. NCBI lineage: Eukaryota > Metazoa > Chordata > Amphibia > Anura > Myobatrachidae > Pseudophryne > Pseudophryne corroboree. The sequence continues at coordinate 75,291 of NW_026970204.1, read as the reverse complement.
AGAGTCTGTGTATCAGTGTATAGGACGGAGACCCCTCATATATCACATGTATACTACAGAACTGTTATAGGGTCTGTGTATCAGTGTATAGGACGGAGACCCCTCATATATCACATGTATGCTACAGGACTGTTATAGAGTCTGTGTATCAGTGTATAGGATGGAGACCCCTCATATATCACATGTATACTACAGGACTGTTATAGGGTCTGTGTATCAGTGTATAGGATGGAGACCCCTCATATATCACATGTATACTACAGTACTGTTATATGGTCTGTGTATCAGTGTATAGGACGGAGACCCCTCATATATCACATGTATACTACAGGACTGTTATAGGGTCTGTGTATCAGTGTATAGGACGGAGACCCCTCATATATCACATGTATGCTACAGGACTGTTATAGGGTCTGTGTATCAGTGTATAGGACGGAGACCCCTCATATATCACATGTACGCTACAGGACTGTTATAGGGTCTGTGTATCAGTGTATAGGACGGAGACCCCTCATATATCACATGTATACTACAGGGCTGTTATAGGGTCTGTGTATCAGTGTATAGGACGGAGACCCCTCATATATCACATGTATGCTACAGGACTGTTATAGGGTCTGTGTATCAGTGTATAGGAAGGAGACCCCTCATATATCACATGTATGCTACAGGACTGTTATAGGGTCTGTGTATCAGTGTATAGGAAGGAGACCCCTCATATATCACATGTATACTACAGGACTGTTATAGGGTCTGTATCAGTGTATAGGACGGAGACCCCTCATATATCACATGTATACTACAGGACTGTTATAGGGTCTGTGTATCAGTGTATAGGATGGAGACCCCTCATATATCACATGTATGCTACAGGACTGTTATATGGTCTGTGTATCAGTGTAAAGGACGGAGACTCCTCATATATCACATGTATACTACAGGACTGTTATAGGGTCTGTGTATCAGTGTAAAGGACGGAGACCCCTCATATATCACATGTATGCTACAGGACTGTTATATGGTCTGTGTATCAGTGTATAGGACGGAGACCCCTCATATATCACATGTATACTACAGGACTGTTATATGGTCTGTGTATCAGTGTATAGGACGGAGACCCCTCATATATCACATGTATACTACAGGACTGTTATAGGGTCTGTGTATCAGTGTATAGGACGGAGACCCCTCATATATCACATGTATACTACAGGACTGTTATAGGGTCTGTGTATCAGTTTATAGGACGGAGACCACTCATATATCACGTGTATACTACAGTACTGTTATAGGGTCTGTGTATCAGTGTATAGGACGGAGACCCCTCATATATCACATGTATACTACAGGACTGTTATAGGGTCTGTGTATCAGTGTAAAGGACGGAGACCCCTCATATATCACATGTATGCTACAGGACTGTTATATGGTCTGTGTATCAGTGTATAGGACGGAGACCCCTCATATATCACATGTATAATACAGGACTGTTATAGGGTCTGTGTATCAGTGTAAAGGACGGAGACCTCTCATATATCACATGTATACTACAGGACTGTTATAGGGTCTGTGTATCAGTGTAAAGGACGGAGACCCCTCATATATCACATGTATGCTACAGGACTGTTATATGGTCTGTGTATCAGTGTATAGGACGGAGACCCCTCATATATCACATGTATACTACAGGACTGTTATATGGTCTGTGTATCAGTGTATAGGACGGAGACCCCTCATATATCACATGTATACTACAAGACTGTTATAGGGTCTGTGTATCAGTGTATAGGACGGAGACCCCTCATATATCACATGTATACTACAGGACTGTTATAGGGTCTGTGTATCAGTGTATAGGACGGAGACCCCTCATATATCACATGTATGCTACAGGACTGTTATAGGGTCTGTGTATCAGTGTATAGGACGGAGACCTCTCATATATCACATGTATACTACAGTACTGTTATAGGGTCTGTGTATCAGTGTATAGGACGGAGACCTCTCATATATCACATGTATACTACAGGACTGTTATAGGGACTGTGTATCAGTGTATAGGACGGAGACCCCTCATATATCACATGTATGCTACAGGACTGTTATAGGGTCTGTGTATCAGTGTATAGGACGGAGACCCCTCATATATCACATGTATAATACAGGACTGTTATAGGGTCTGTGTATCAGTGTATATGACGGAGACCCCTCATATATCACATGTATACTACAAGACTGTTATAGGGTCTGTGTATCAGTGTATAGGACGGAGACCCCTCATATATCACATGTATACTACAGGACTGTTATAGGGTCTGTATATCAGTGTATAGGACGGAGACCCCTCATATATCACATGTATACTACAGGACTGTTATACGGTCTGTGTATCAGTGTATAGGACGGAGACCTCTCATATATCACATGTATACTACAGGACTGTTATAGGGTCTGTGTATCAGTGTATAGGACGGAGACCCCTCATATATCACATGTATACTACAGGACTGTTATAGGGTCTGTGTATCAGTGTATAGGACGGAGACTCCTCATATATCAAATGTACGCTACAGGACTGTTATAGGGTCTGTGTATAGGACGGAGACCCCTCATATATCACATGTATACTACAGGACTGTTATAGGGTCTGTGTATTAGTGTATAGGACGGAGACCCCTCATATATCACATGTACGCTACAGGACTGTTATAGGGTCTGTGTATCAGTGTATAGGACGGAGACCCCTCATATATCACATGTATATTACAGGACTGTTATAGGGTCTGTGTATTAGTGTATAGGACGGAGACCCCTCATATATCACATGTATAATACAGGACTGTTATAGGGTCTGTGTATCAGTGTATAGGACGGAGACCTCTCATATATCACATGTATACTACAGGACTGTTATAGGGACTGTGTATCAGTGTATAGGACATAGACCCCTCATATATCACATGTATGCTACAGGACTGTTATAGGGTCTGTGTATCAGTGTATAGGACGGAGACCCCTCATATATCACATGTATACTACAGGACTGTTATAGGGTCTGTGTATCGGTGTATAGGACGGAGACCCCATATATATCACATGTATATTACAGGACTGTTATAGGGTCTGTGTATTAGTGTATAGGACGGAGACCCCTCATATATCACATGTATACTACAGGACTGTTATAGGGTCTGTGTATCAGTGTATAGGACGGAGACCCCTCATATATCACATGTATAATACAGGACTGTTATAGGGTCTGTGTATCAGTGTATATGACGGAGACCCCTCATATATCACATGTATACTACAAGACTGTTATAGGGTCTGTGTATCAGTGTATAGGACGGAGACCCCTCATATATCACATGTATACTACAGGACTGTTATAGGGTCTGTGTATCAGTGTATAGGACGGAGACCCCTCATATATCACATGTATACTACAGGACTGTTATACGGTCTGTGTATCAGTGTATAGGACGGAGACCCCTCATATATCACATGTATACTACAGGACTGTTATAGGGTCTGTGTATCAGTGTATAGGACGGAGACCCCTCATATATCACATGTATACTACAGAACTGTTATAGGGTCTGTGTATCAGTGTATAGGATGGAGACCCCTCATATATCACATGTATACTACAGGACTGTTATAGGGTCTGTGTACCAGTGTATAGGATGGAGACCCCTCATATATCACATGTATACTACAGTACTGTTATATGGTCTGTGTATCAGTGTATAGGACGGAGACCCCTCATATATCACATGTATACTACAGGACTGTTATAGGGTCTGTGTATCAGTGTATAGGACGGAGACCCCTCATATATCACATGTATGCTACAGGACTGTTATAGGGTCTGTGTATCAGTGTATAGGACGGAGACCCCTCATATATCACATGTATGCTACAGGACTGTTATAGGGTCTGTGTATCAGTGTATAGGACGGAGACCCCTCATATATCACATGTATACTACAGGACTGTTATAGGGTCTGTGTATCAGTGTATAGGACGGAGACCCCTCATATATCACATGTACGCTACAGGACTGTTATAGGGTCTGTGTATCAGTGTATAGGAAGGAGACCCCTCATATATCACATGTATACTACAGGACTGTTATAGGGTCTGTATCAGTGTATAGGACGGAGACCCCTCATATATCACATGTATACTACAGGGCTGTTATAGGGTCTGTGTATCAGTGTATAGGACGGAGACCCCTCATATATCACATGTATGCTACAGGACTGTTATAGGGTCTGTGTATCAGTGTATAGGAAGGAGACCCCTCATATATCACATGTATACTACAGGACTGTTATAGGGTCTGTATCAGTGTATAGGACGGAGACCCCTCATATATCACATGTATACTACAGGACTGTAATATGGTCTGTGTATCAGTGTATAGGACGGAGACCCCTCATATATCACATGTATACTACAGGACTGTTATAGGGTCTGTGTATCAGTGTATAGGATGGAGACCCCTCATATATCACATGTATACTACAGGACTGTTATAGGGTCTGTGTATCAGTGTATAGGACGGAGACCCCTCATATATCACATGTATACTACAGGACTGTTATATGGTCTGTGTATCAGTGTATAGGACGGAGACCCCTCATATATCACATGTATACTACAGGACTGTTATAGGGTCTGTGTATCAGTGTATAGGACAGAGACCCCTCATATATCACATGTATACTACAGGACTGTTATAGGGTCTGTGTATCAGTGTATAGGACGGAGACCCCTCATATATCACATGTATACTACAGGACTGTTATAGGGTCTGTGTATCAGTGTATAGGACGGAGACCCCTCATATATCACATGTATACTACAGGACTGTTATAGGGTCTGTGTATCAGTGTATAGGACAGAGACCCCTCATATATCACATGTATAATACAGGACTGTTATAGGGTCTGTGTATCAGTTTATAGGACGGAGACCACTCATATATCACATGTATACTACAGTACTGTTATAGGGTCTGTGTATCAGTGTATAGGACGGAGACCCCTCATATATCACATGTATACTACAGGACTGTTATAGGGTCTGTGTATCAGTGTAAAGGACGGAGACCCCTCATATATCACATGTATGCTACAGGACTGTTATATGGTCTGTGTATCAGTGTATAGGACGGAGACCCCTCATATATCACATGTATAATACAGGACTGTTATAGGGTCTGTGTATCAGTGTAAAGGACGGAGACCCCTCATATATCACATGTATACTACAGGACTGTTATAGGGTCTGTGTATCAGTGTAAAGGACGGAGACCCCTCATATATCACATGTATGCTACAGGACTGTTATATGGTCTGTGTATCAGTGTATAGGACGGAGACCCCTCATATATCACATGTATACTACAGGACTGTTATATGGTCTGTGTATCAGTGTATAGGACGGAGACCCCTCATATATCACATGTATACTACAAGACTGTTATAGGGTCTGTGTATCAGTGTATAGGACGGAGACCCCTCATATATCACATGTATACTACAGGACTGTTATAGGGTCTGTGTATCAGTGTATAGGACGGAGACCCCTCATATATCACATGTATGCTACAGGACTGTTACAGGGTCTGTGTATCAGTGTATAGGACGGAGACCTCTCATATATCACATGTATACTACAGGACTGTTATAGGGTCTGTGTATCAGTGTATATGACGGAGACCCCTCATATATCACATGTATACTACAAGACTGTTATAGGGTCTGTGTATCAGTGTATAGGACAGAGACCCCTCATATATCACATGTATACTACAGGACTGTTATAGGGTCTGTGTATCAGTGTATAGGACGGAGACCCCTCATATATCACATGTATGCTACAGGACTGTTATAGGGTCTGTGTATAGGACGGAGACCCCTCATATATCACATGTATACTACAGGACTGTTATAGGGTCTGTGTATTAGTGTATAGGACGGAGACCCCTCATATATCACATGTACGCTACAGGACTGTTATAGGGTCTGTGTATCAGTGTATAGGACGGAGACCCCTCATATATCACATGTACACTACAGGACTGTTATAGGGTCTGTGTATAGGACGGAGACCCCTCATATATCACATGTATACTACAGGACTGTTATAGGGTCTGTGTATTAGTGTATAGGACGGAGACCCCTCATATATCACATGTACGCTACAGGACTGTTATAGGGTCTGTGTATCAGTGTATAGGACGGAGACCCCTCATATATCACATGTATACTACAGGACTGTTATAGGGTCTGTGTATCAGTGTATAGGACGGAGACTCCTCATATATCACATGTATACTACAGGACTGTTATAGGGTCTGTGTATTAGTGTATAGGACGGAGACCCCTCATATATCACATGTACGCTACAGGACTGTTATAGGGTCTGTGTATCAGTGTATAGGACGGAGACCCCTCATATATCACATGTATACTACAGGACTGTTATAGGGTCTGTGTATCAGTGTATAGGACGGAGACTCCTCATATATCACATGTATACTACAGGACTGTTATAGGGTCTGTGTATTAGTGTATAGGACGGAGACCCCTCATATATCACATGTATACTACAGGACTGTTATAGGGTCTGTGTATCAGTGTATAGGACGGAGACCCCTCATATATCACATGTATAATACAGGACTGTTATAGGGTCTGTGTATCAGTGTATAGGACATAGACCCCTCATATATCACATGTATGCTACAGGACTGTTATAGGGTCTGTGTATCAGTGTATAGGACGGAGACCCCTCATATATCACATGTATACTACAGGACTGTTATAGGGTCTGTGTATCGGTGTATAGGACGGAGACCCCTCATATATCACATGTATATTACAGGACTGTTATAGGGTCTGTGTATTAGTGTATAGGACGGAGACCCCTCATATATCACATGTATACTACAGGACTGTTATAGGGTCTGTGTATCAGTGTATAGGACGGAGACCCCTCATATATCACATGTATACTACAGGACTGTTATAGGGTCTGTGTATCAGTGTATAGGACGGAGACCCCTCATATATCACATGTACGCTACAGGACTGTTATAGGGTCTGTGTATAGGACGGAGACCCCTCATTAATCACATGTATACTACAGGACTGTTATAGGGTCTGTGTATCGGTGTATAGGACGGAGACCCCATATATATCACATGTATATTACAGGACTGTTATAGGGTCTGTGTATCAGTGTATAGGACGGAGACCCCTCATATATCACATGTATACTACAGGACTGTTATAGGGTCTGTGTATCGGTGTATAGGACGGAGACCCCATATATATCACATGTATATTACAGGACTGTTATAGGGTCTGTGTATCAGTGTATAGGACGGAGACCCCTCATATATCACATTTATACTACAGGACTGTTATAGGGTCTGTGTATCAGTGTATAGGACGGAGACCCCTCATATATCACATGTATAATACAGGACTGTTATAGGGTCTGTGTATCAGTGTATATGACGGAGACCCCTCATATATCACATGTATACTACAAGACTGTTATAGGGTCTGTGTATCAGTGTATAGGACGGAGACCCCTCATATATCACATGTATACTACAGGACTGTTATAGGGTCTGTGTATCAGTGTATAGGACGGAGACCCCTCATATATCACATGTATACTACAGGACTGTTATAGGGTCTGTGTATCAGTGTATAGGACGGAGACCCCTCATATATCACATGTATACTACAGGACTGTTATAGGGTCTGTGTATCAGTGTATAGGACGGAGACCCCTCATATATCACATGTATACTACAGGACTGTTATAGGGTCTGTGTATCAGTGTATAGGACGGAGACCCCTCATATATCACATGTACACTACAGGACTGTTATAGGGTCTGTGTATCAGTGTATAGGACGGAGACCCCTCATATATCACATGTATAATACAGGACTGTTATAGGGTCTGTGTATCAGTGTATATGACGGAGACCCCTCATATATCACATGTACACTACAGGACTGTTATAGGGTCTGTGTATCAGTGTATAGGACGGAGACGCCTCATATATCACATGTATACTACAAGACTGTTATAGGGTCTGTGTATCAGTGTATAGGACGGAGACCCCTCATATATCACATGTATACTACAGGACTGTTATAGGGTCTGTGTATCAGTGTATAGGACGGAGACCCCTCATATATCACATGTACGCTACAGGACTGTTATAGGGTCTGTGTATCAGTGTATAGGACGTAGACCCCTCATATATCACATGTACGCTACAGGACTGTTATAGGGTCTGTGTATCAGTGTATAGGACGGAGACCCCTCATATATCACATGTATACTACAGGACTGTTATAGGGTCTGTGTATCAGTGTATAGGACGGAGACCCCTCATATATCACATGTATACTACAGGACTGTTATAGGGTCTGTGTATCAGTGTATAGGATGGAGACCCCTCATATATCACATGTATACTACAGGACTGTTATACGGTCTGTGTATCAGTGTATAGGACGGAGACCCCTCATATATCACATGTATACTACAGGACTGTTATAGGGTCTGTGTATCAGTGTATAGGACGGAGACCCCTCATATATCACATGTATGCTACAGGATTGTTATAGGGTCTGTGTATAGGACGGAGACCCCTCATATATCACATGTATACTACAGGACTGTTATAGGGTCTGTGTATCAGTGTATAGGACGGAGACTCCTCATATATCACATGTACGCTACAGGACTGTTATAGGGTCTGTGTATAGGACGGAGACCCCTCATATATCACATGTATACTACAGGACTGTTATAGGGTCTGTGTATCAGTGTATAGGACGGAGACCCCTCATATATCACATGTATAATACAGGACTGTTATAGGGTCTGTGTATCAGTGTATATGACGGAGACCCCTCATATATCACATGTATACTACAAGACTGTTATAGGGTCTGTGTATCAGTGTATAGGACGGAGACCCCTCATATATCACATGTATACTACAGGACTGTTATAGGGTCTGTGTATCAGTGTATAGGACGGAGACCCCTCATATATCACATGTATACTACAGGACTGTTATAGGGTCTGTGTATCAGTGTATAGGACGGAGACCCCTCATATATCACATGTATACTACAGGACTGTTATAGGGTCTGTGTATCAGTGTATAGGACGGAGACCCCTCATATATCACATGTATACTACAGGACTGTTATAGGGTCTGTGTATCAGTGTATAGGACGGAGACCCCTCATATATCACATGTACACTACAGGACTGTTATAGGGTCTGTGTATCAGTGTATAGGACGGAGACCCCTCATATATCACATGTATAATACAGGACTGTTATAGGGTCTGTGTATCAGTGTATATGACGGAGACCCCTCATATATCACATGTACACTACAGGACTGTTATAGGGTCTGTGTATCAGTGTATAGGACGGAGACGCCTCATATATCACATGTATACTACAAGACTGTTATAGGGTCTGTGTATCAGTGTATAGGACGGAGACCCCTCATATATCACATGTATACTACAGGACTGTTATAGGGTCTGTGTATCAGTGTATAGGACGGAGACCCCTCATATATCACATGTACGCTACAGGACTGTTATAGGGTCTGTGTATCAGTGTATAGGACGTAGACCCCTCATATATCACATGTACGCTACAGGACTGTTATAGGGTCTGTGTATCAGTGTATAGGACGGAGACCCCTCATATATCACATGTATACTACAGGACTGTTATAGGGTCTGTGTATCAGTGTATAGGACGGAGACCCCTCATATATCACATGTATACTACAGGACTGTTATAGGGTCTGTGTATCAGTGTATAGGACGGAGACCCCTCATATATCACATGTATAATACAGGACTGTTATAGGGTCTGTGTATCAGTGTATAGGACATAGACCCCTCATATATCACATGTATGCTACAGGACTGTTATAGGGTCTGTGTATCAGTGTATAGGACGGAGACCCCTCATATATCACATGTATACTACAGGACTGTTATAGGGTCTGTGTATCGGTGTATAGGACGGAGACCCCTCATATATCACATGTATATTACAGGACTGTTATAGGGTCTGTGTATTAGTGTATAGGACGGAGACCCCTCATATATCACATGTATACTACAGGACTGTTATAGGGTCTGTGTATCAGTGTATAGGACGGAGACCCCTCATATATCACATGTATACTACAGGACTGTTATAGGGTCTGTGTATCAGTGTATAGGACGGAGACCCCTCATATATCACATGTACGCTACAGGACTGTTATAGGGTCTGTGTATAGGACGGAGACCCCTCATTAATCACATGTATACTACAGGACTGTTATAGGGTCTGTGTATCGGTGTATAGGACGGAGACCCCATATATATCACATGTATATTACAGGACTGTTATAGGGTCTGTGTATCAGTGTATAGGACGGAGACCCCTCATATATCACATGTATACTACAGGACTGTTATAGGGTCTGTGTATCGGTGTATAGGACGGAGACCCCATATATATCACATGTATATTACAGGACTGTTATAGGGTCTGTGTATCAGTGTATAGGACGGAGACCCCTCATATATCACATGTATACTACAGGACTGTTATAGGGTCTGTGTATCAGTGTATAGGACGGAGACCCCTCATATATCACATGTATAATACAGGACTGTTATAGGGTCTGTGTATCAGTGTATATGACGGAGACCCCTCATATATCACATGTATACTACAAGACTGTTATAGGGTCTGTGTATCAGTGTATAGGACGGAGACCCCTCATATATCACATGTATACTACAGGACTGTTATAGGGTCTGTGTATCAGTGTATAGGACGGAGACCCCTCATATATCACATGTATACTACAGAACTGTTATAGGGTCTGTGTATCAGTGTATAGGACAGAGACCCCTCATATATCACATGTATACTACAGGACTGTTATAGGGTCTGTGTATCAGTGTATAGGACGGAGACCCCTCATATATCACATGTATACTACAGGACTGTTATAGGGTCTGTGTATCAGTGTATAGGACGGAGACCCCTCATATATCACATGTATACTACAGGACTGTTATAGGGTCTGTGTATCAGTGTATAGGACGGAGACCCCTCATATATCACATGTACGCTACAGGACTGTTATAGGGTCTGTGTATCAGTGTATAGGACGTAGACCCCTCATATATCACATGTACGCTACAGGACTGTTATAGGGTCTATGTATCAGTGTATAGGACGGAGACCCCTCATATATCACATGTATGCTACAGGACTGTTACAGGGTCTGTGTATCAGTGTATAGGACGGAGACCTCTCATATATCACATGTATACTACAGGACTGTTATAGGGTCTGTGTATCAGTGTATATGACGGAGACCCCTCATATATCACATGTATACTACAAGACTGTTATAGGGTCTGTGTATCAGTGTATAGGACGGAGACCCCTCATATATCACATGTATACTACAGGACTGTTATAGGGTCTGTGTATCAGTGTATAGGACGGAGACCCCTCATATATCACATGTATGCTACAGGACTGTTATAGGGTCTGTGTATAGGACGGAGACCCCTCATATATCACATGTATACTACAGGACTGTTATAGGGTCTGTGTATTAGTGTATAGGACGGAGACCCCTCATATATCACATGTATACTACAGGACTGTTATAGGGTCTGTGTATCAGTGTATAGGACGGAGACCCCTCATATATCACATGTATGCTACAGGACTGTTATAGGGTCTGTGTATCAGTGTATAGGACGGAGACCCCTCATATATCACATGTACACTACAGGACTGTTATAGGGTCTGTGTATAGGACGGAGACCCCTCATATATCACATGTATACTACAGGACTGTTATAGGGTCTGTGTATTAGTGTATAGGACGGAGACCCCTCATATATCACATGTACGCTACAGGACTGTTATAGGGTCTGTGTATCAGTGTATAGGACGGAGACCCCTCATATATCACATGTACACTACAGGACTGTTATAGGGTCTGTGTATCAGTGTATAGGACGGAGACTCCTCATATATCACATGTATACTACAGGACTGTTATAGGGTCTGTGTATTAGTGTATAGGACGGAGACCCCTCATATATCACATGTATACTACAGGACTGTTATAGGGTCTGTGTATCAGTGTATAGGACGGAGACCCCTCATATATCACATGTATAATACAGGACTGTTATAGGGTCTGTGTATCAGTGTATAGGACATAGACCCCTCATATATCACATGTATGCTACAGGACTGTTATAGGGTCTGTGTATCAGTGTATAGGACGGAGACCCCTCATATATCACATGTATACTACAGGACTGTTATAGGGTCTGTGTATCGGTGTATAGGACGGAGACCCCTCATATATCACATGTATATTACAGGACTGTTATAGGGTCTGTGTATTAGTGTATAGGACGGAGACCCCTCATATATCACATGTATACTACAGGACTGTTATAGGGTCTGTGTATCAGTGTATAGGACGGAGACCCCTCATATATCACATGTATACTACAGGACTGTTATAGGGTCTGTGTATCAGTGTATAGGACGGAGACCCCTCATATATCACATGTACGCTACAGGACTGTTATAGGGTCTGTGTATAGGACGGAGACCCCTCATTAATCACATGTATACTACAGGACTGTTATAGGGTCTGTGTATCGGTGTATAGGACGGAGACCCCATATATATCACATGTATATTACAGAACTGTTATAGGGTCTGTGTATCAGTGTATAGGACGGAGACCCCTCATATATCACATGTATACTACAGGACTGTTATAGGGTCTGTGTATCGGTGTATAGGACGGAGACCCCATATATATCACATGTATATTACAGGACTGTTATAGGGTCTGTGTATCAGTGTATAGGACGGAGACCCCTCATATATCACATGTATACTACAGGACTGTTATAGGGTCTGTGTATCAGTGTATAGGACGGAGACCCCTCATATATCACATGTATAATACAGGACTGTTATAGGGTCTGTGTATCAGTGTATATGACGGAGACCCCTCATATATCACATGTATACTACAAGACTGTTATAGGGTCTGTGTATCAGTGTATAGGACGGAGACCCCTCATATATCACATGTATACTACAGGACTGTTATAGGGTCTGTGTATCAGTGTATAGGACGGAGACCCCTCATATATCACATGTACACTACAGGACTGTTATAGGGTCTGTGTATCAGTGTATAGGACGGAGACGCCTCATATATCACATGTATACTACAAGACTGTTATAGGGTCTGTGTATCAGTGTATAGGACGGAGACCCCTCATATATCACATGTATACTACAGGACTGTTATAGGGTCTGTGTATCAGTGTATAGGACGGAGACCCCTCATATATCACATGTACGCTACAGGACTGTTATAGGGTCTGTGTATCAGTGTATAGGACGTAGACCCCTCATATATCACATGTACGCTACAGGACTGTTATAGGGTCTGTGTATCAGTGTATAGGACGGAGACCCCTCATATATCACATGTATACTACAGGACTGTTATAGGGTCTGTGTATCAGTGTATAGGACGGAGACCCCTCATATATCACATGTATACTACAGGACTGTTATAGGGTCTGTGTATCAGTGTATAGGATGGAGACCCCTCATATATCACATGTATACTACAGGACTGTTATACGGTCTGTGTATCAGTGTATAGGACGGAGACCCCTCATATATCACATGTATACTACAGGACTGTTATAGGGTCTGTGTATCAGTGTATAGGACGGAGACCCCTCATATATCACATGTATAATACAGGACTGTTATAGGGTCTGTGTATCAGTGTATATGACGGAGACCCCTCATATATCACATGTACACTACAGGACTGTTATAGGGTCTGTGTATCAGTGTATAGGACGGAGACGCCTCATATATCACATGTATACTACAAGACTGTTATAGGGTCTGTGTATCAGTGTATAGGACGGAGACCCCTCATATATCACATGTATACTACAGGACTGTTATAGGGTCTGTGTATCAGTGTATAGGACGGAGACCCCTCATATATCACATGTACGCTACAGGACTGTTATAGGGTCTGTGTATCAGTGTATAGGACGTAGACCCCTCATATATCACATGTACGCTACAGGACTGTTATAGGGTCTGTGTATCAGTGTATAGGACGGAGACCCCTCATATATCACATGTATACTACAGGACTGTTATAGGGTCTGTGTATCAGTGTATAGGACGGAGACCCCTCATATATCACATGTATACTACAGGACTGTTATAGGGTCTGTGTATCAGTGTATAGGATGGAGACCCCTCATATATCACATGTATACTACAGGACTGTTATACGGTCTGTGTATCAGTGTATAGGACGGAGACCCCTCATATATCACATGTATACTACAGGACTGTTATAGGGTCTGTGTATCAGTGTATAGGACGGAGACCCCTCATATATCACATGTATGCTACAGGATTGTTATAGGGTCTGTATATAGGACGGAGACCCCTCATATATCACATGTATACTACAGGACTGTTATACGGTCTGTGTATCAGTGTATAGGACGGAGACTCCTCATATATCACATGTACGCTACAGGACTGTTATAGGGTCTGTGTATAGGACGGAGACCCCTCATATATCACATGTATACTACAGGACTGTTATAGGGTCTGTGTATCAGTGTATAGGACGGAGACCCCTCATATATCACATGTACACTACAGGATTGTTATAGGGTCTGTGTATCAGTGTATAGGACGGAGACCCCTCATATATCACATGTACACTACAGGATTGTTATAGGGTCTGTGTATCAGTGTATAGGACGGAGACCCCTCATATATCACATGTATACTACAGGACTGTTATAGGGTCTGTGTATCAGTGTATAGGATGGAGACCCCTCATATATCACATGTATACTACAGGACTGTTATAGGGTCTGTGTATCAGTGTATAGGACGGAGACCCCTCATATATCACATGTACACTACAGGATTGTTATAGGGTCTGTGTATCAGTGTATAGGACGGAGACCCCTCATATATCACATGTATACTACAGGACTGTTATAGGGTCTGTGTATCAGTGTATAGGACGGAGACCCCTCATATATCACATGTATACTACAGGACTGTTATAGGGTCTGTGTATCAGTGTATAGGATGGAGACCCCTCATATATCACATGTACGCTACAGGACTGTTATAGGGTCTGTGTATCAGTGTATAGGACGGAGACCCTCATATATCACATGTATACTACAGGACTGTTATAGGGTCTGTGTATCAGTGTATAGGACGGAGACCCCTCATATATCACATGTATACTACAGGACTGTTATAGGGTCTGTGTATCAGTGTATAGGACGGAGACCCCTCATATCACATGTATACTACAGGACTGTTATAGGGTCTGTGTATCAGTGTATAGGATGGAGACCCCTCATATATCACATGTATACTACAGGACTGTTATAGGGTCTGTGTATCAGTGTATAGGACGGAGACCCCTCATATATCACATGTATACTACAGGACTGTTATAGGGTCTGTGTATCAGTGTATAGGACGGAGACCCCTCATATATCACATGTACGCTACAGGACTGTTATAGGGTCTGTGTATCAGTGTATAGGACGGAGACCCCTCATATATCACATGTATGCTACAGGACTGTTATAGGGTCTGTGTATCAGTGTATAGGACGGAGACCCCTCATATATCACATGTATGCTACAGGACTGTTATAGGGTCTGTATCAGTGTATAGGACGTAGACTCCTCATATATCACATGTATACTACAGGACTGTTATAGGGTCTGTGTATCAGTGTATAGGACGGAGACCCCTCATATATCACATGTATACTACAGGACTGTTATAGGGTCTGTATCAGTGTATAGGACGGAGACTCCTCATATATCACATGTATGCTACAGGACTGTTATAGGGTCTGTGTATCAGTGTATAGGACGGAGACACCTCATATATCACATGTATGCTACAGGACTGTTATAGGGTCTGTGTATCAGTGTATAGGATGGAGACCCCTCATATATCACATGTATGCTACAGGACTGTTACAGGGTCTGTGTATCAGTGTATAGGACGGAGACACCTCATATATCACATGTATACTACAGGACTGTTATAGGGTCTGTGTATCAGTGTAAAGGACGGAGACCCCTCATATATCACATGTATGCTACAGGACTGTTATAGGGTCTGTGTATCAGTGTATAGGACGGAGACCCCTCATATATCACATGTATGCTACAGGACTGTTATAGGGTCTGTGTATCAGTGTATAGGACGGAGACCCCTCATATATCACATGTATAATACAGGACTGTAATATGGTCTGTGTATCAGTGTATAGGACGGAGACCCCTCATATATCACATGTATGCTACAGGACTGTTATAGGGTCTGTGTATCAGTGTATAGGATGGAGACACCTCATATATAACATGTATACTACAGGACTGTTATAGTGTCTGTGTATCAGTGTATAGGACGGAGACCCCTCATATATCACATGTATACTACAGGACTGTTATAGGGTCTGTGTATCAGTGTATAGGACGGAGACCCCTCATATATCACATGTATACTACAGGACTGTTATAGGGTCTGTGTATCAGTGTATAGGATGGAGACACCTCATATATCACATGTATACTACAGGACTGTTATAGGGTCTGTGTATCAGTGTATAGGACGGAGACCCCTCATATATCACATGTATACTACAGGACTGTTATAGGGTCTGTGTATCAGTGTATAGGACGGAGACCCCTCATATATCACATGTATACTACAGGACTGTTATAGGGTCTGTGTATCAGTATATAGGACGGAGACCCCTCATGTATCACATGTATACTACAGGACTGTTATAGGGTCTGTGTATCAGTGTATAGGACGGAGACCCCTCATATATCACATGTATAATACAGGACTGTAATATGGTCTGTGTATCAGTGTATAGGACGGAGACCCCTCATATATCACATGTATACTACAGGACTGTTATAGGGTCTGTGTATCAGTGTATAGGACGGAGACCCCTCATATATCACATGTATACTACAGGACTGTTATAGGGTCTGTGTATCAGTGTATAGGATGGAGACACCTCATATATCACATGTACGCTACAGGACTGTTATAGGGTCTGTGTATTAGTGTATAGGACGGAAACCCCTCATATATCACATGTATGCTACAGGACTGTTATAGGGTCTGTGTATCAGTGTATAGGACGGAGACCCCTCATATATCACATGTATACTACAGGACTGTTATAGGGTCTGTGTATCAGTGTATAGGACGGAGACTCCTCATATATCACATGTATACTACAGGACTGTTATAGGGTCAGTGTATAGGACGGAGACCACTCATATATCACATGTATACTACAGGACTGTTATAGGGTCTGTGTATCAGTGTATAGGATGGAGACTCCTCATATATCACATGTATACTACAGGACTGTTATAGGGTCTGTGTATCAGTGTATAGGACGGAGACCCCTCATATATCACATGTATGCTACAGGACTGTTATAGGGTCTGTGTATCAGTGTATAGGACGGAGACCCCTCATATATCACATGTATGCTACAGGACTGTTATAGGGTCTGTGTATCGGTGTATAGGACGGAGACCCCTCATATATCACATGTACACTACAGTACTGTTATAGGGTCTGTGTATCAGTGTATAGGACGGAGACCCCTCATATATCACATGTATACTACAGGACTGTTATAGGGTCTGTGTATCAGTGTATAGGACGGAGACCCCTCATTTATCACATGTACGCTACAGGACTGTTATAGGGTCTGTGTATCAGTGTATAGGACGGAGACCCCTCATTTATCACATGTACGCTACAGGACTGTTATAGGGTCTGTGTATCAGTGTATAGGTCGGAGACCACTCATATATCACATGTATACTACAGGACTGTTATAGGGTCTGTGTATCACTGAATAGGACGGAGACCCCTCATATATCACATGTATACTACAGTACTGTTATAGGGTCTGTGTATAGGATGGAGACCCCTCTTATATCACATGTATGCTACAGGACTGTTATAGGGTCTGTGTATCAGTGTATAGGACGGAGATCTCTCATATATCACATGTATACTACAGGACTGTTATAGGGACTGTGTATCAGTGTATAGGACATAGACCCCCTCATATATCACATGTATGCCACAGGACTGTTATAGGGTCTGTGTATCAGTGTATAGGACGGAGACCCCTCATATATCACATGTATACTACAGGACTGTTATAGGGTCTGTGTATCGGTGTATAGGACGGAGACCCCTCATATATCACATGTATATTACAGGACTGTTATAGGGTCTGTGTATTAGTGTATAGGACAGAGACCCTCATATATCACATCTATACTACAGGACTGTTATATGGTCTGTGTATCAGTGTATAGGACGGAGACCCCTCATATATCACATGTATACTACAGGACTGTTATAGGGTCTGTGTATCAGTGTATAGGACGGAGACCCCTCATATATCACATGTATACTACAGGACTGTTATAGGGTCTGTGTATCAGTGTATAGGACGGAGACCCCTTATATATCACATGTATAATACAGGACTGTTATAGGGTCTGTGTATCAGTGTATAGGACGGAGACCCCTCATATATCACATGTATACTACAGGACTGTTATAGGGTCTGTGTATCAGTGTATAGGACGGAGACCCCTCATATATCACATGTATACTACAGGACTGTTATAGGGTCTGTGTATCAGTGTATAGGACGGAGACCCCTCATATATCACATGTATACTACAGGACTGTTATAGGGTCTGTGTATCAGTGTATAGGACGGAGACCTCTCATATATCACATGTATACTACAGGACTGTTATAGGGACTGTGTATCAGTGTATAGGACGGAGACCCCTCATATATCACATGTATACTACAGGACTGTTATAGGGTCTGTGTATCAGTGTATAGGACGGAGACCCTCATATATCACATGTATACTACAGGACTGTTATAGGGTCTGTGTATCAGTGTATAGGACGGAGACCCCTCATATATCACATGTATACTACAGAACTGTTATAGGGTCTGTGTATTAGAGATGAGCGGGTTCGGTTCCTCGGAATCCGAACCCGCCCGAACTTCATGTTTTTTTTCACGAGTCCGAGCGACTCGGATCTTCCCGCCTTGCTCGGTTAACCCGAGCGCGCCCGAACGTCATCATGACGCTGTCGGATTCTCGCGAGACTCGGATTCTATATAAGGAGCCGCGCGTCGCCGCCATTTTCACACGTGCATTGAGATTGATAGGGAGAGGACGTGGCTGGCGTCCTCTCCATTTAGATTAGAAGAGAGAGAGTGAGATTGATTTGAGACAGAGACACTTGATTTTCTGGAGCTTAGGAGTACTGTAGAGAGTGCAGAGTTTAGTAGTGACTGACCACAGTGACCACCAGACAGTGCAGTTTTATTTAATATAATCCGTTCTCTGCCTGAAAAAAACGATACACAGTGACTCAGTCACATACCATATCTGTGTGCACTGCTCAGCCCAGTGTGCTGCATCATCTATGTATATATCTGACTGTGCTCACACAGCTTATAATTGTGGGGGAGACTGGGGAGCACTGCAGTGCCAGTTATAGGTTATAGCAGGAGCCAGGAGTACATATTATTAAAATTAAACAGTGCACACTTTTGCTGCAGGAGTGCCACTGCCAGTGTGACTGACCAGTGACCTGACCACACTGACCACCAGTATAGTTAGTAGTATACTATATTGTGATTGCCTGAAAAAGTTAAACACTCGTCGTGTGACTTGTGTGGTGTTTTTTTTTTTATTCTATAAAAAACTCATTCTGCTGACAGACAGTGTCCAGCAGGTCCGTCATTATATAATATATACCTGTCCGGCTGCAGTAGTGATATATATATATTTTTTATATCATTATTTATCATCCAGTCGCAGCAGACACAGTACGGTAGTTCACGGCTGTAGCTACCTCTGTGTCGGCACTCGGCAGTCCATCCATAATTGTATACCACCTACCCGTGGTTTTTTTTTCTTTCTTCTTTATACATACATACTACATCTCTTTATCAACCAGTCTATATTAGCAGCAGACACAGTACAGTAGTCCACGGCTGTAGCTACCTCTGTGTCGGCACTCGGCAGTCCATCCATAATTGTATACCACCTACCCGTGGTTTTTTTTTCTTTCTTCTTTATACATACATACTACATCTCTTTATCAACCAGTCTATATTAGCAGCAGACACAGTACAGTACGGTAGTCCACGGCTGTAGCTACCTCTGTGTCGGCACTCGGCAGTCCGTCCATAATTGTATACCACCTACCCGTGGTTTTTTTTTCTTTCTTCTTTATACATACTACATCTCATTATCATCCAATCTATATTAGCAGCAGACACAGTACAGTACGGTAGTCCACGGCTGTAGCTACCTCTGTGTCGGCACTCGGCAGTCCGTCCATAATTGTATACCACCTACCCGTGGTTTTTTTTTTTCTTTCTTCTTTATACATACTACATCTCATTATCAACCAGTCTATATTAGCAGCAGACACAGTACGGTAGTCCACGGCTGTAGCTACCTCTGTGTCGGCACTCGGCAGTCCGTCCATAATTGTATACCACCTACCCGTGGTTTTTTTTTTCTTTCTTCTTTATACATACTACATCTCATTATCAACCAGTCTATATTAGCAGCAGACACAGTACGGTAGTCCACGGCTGTAGCTACCTCTGTGTCGGCACTCGGCAGTCCATCCATAATTGTATACCACCTACCCGTGGTTTTTTTTTCTTTCTTCTTTATACATACATACTACATCTCATTATCATCCAGTCTATATTAGCAGCAGACACAGTACAGTACAATAGTCCACGACTGTAGCTACCTCTGTGTCGGCACTCGGCAGTCCATCCATAATTGTATACTAGTATCCATCCATCTCCATTGTTTACCTGAGGTGCCTTTTAGTTGTGCCTATTAAAATATGGAGAACAAAAATGTTGAGGTTCCAAAATTAGGGAAAGATCAAGATCCACTTCCACCTCGTGCTGAAGCTGCTGCCACTAGTCATGGCCGAGACGATGAAATGCCAGCAACGTCGTCTGCCAAGGCCGATGCCCAATGTCATAGTACAGAGCATGTCAAATCCAAAACACCAAACATCAGTAAAAAAAGGACTCCAAAACCTAAAATAAAATTGTCGGAGGAGAAGCGTAAACTTGCCAATATGCCATTTACCACACGGAGTGGCAAGGAACGGCTGAGGCCCTGGCCTATGTTCATGGCTAGTGGTTCAGCTTCACATGAGGATGGAAGCACTCAGCCTCTCGCTAGAAAACTGAAAAGACTCAAGCTGGCAAAAGCACCGCAAAGAACTGTGCGTTCTTTGAAATCCCAAATCCACAAGGAGAGTCCAATTGTGTCGGTTGCGATGCCTGACCTTCCCAACACTGGACGTGAAGAGCATGCGCCTTCCACCATTTGCACGCCCCCTGCAAGTGCTGGAAGGAGCACCCGCAGTCCAGTTCCTGATAGTCAGATTGAAGATGTCAGTGTTGAAGTACACCAGGATGAGGAGGATATGGGTGTTGCTGGCGCTGGGGAGGAAATTGACAAGGAGGATTCTAATGGTGAGGTGGTTTGTTTAAGTCAGGCACCCGGGGAGACACCTTTTGTCCGTGGGAGGAATATGGCCGTTGACATGCCTGGTGAAAATACCAAAAAAATCAGCTCTTCGGTGTGGAAGTATTTCACCAGAAATGCGGACAACATTTGTCAAGCAGTGTGTTCCCTTTGTCAAGCTGTAATAAGTAGGGGTAAGGACGTTAACCACCTCGGAACATCCTCCCTTATACGTCACCTGCAGCGCATTCATAATAAGTCAGTGACAAGTTCAAAAACTTTGGGCGACAGCGGAAGCAGTCCACTGACCAGTAAATCCCTTCCTCTTGTAACCAAGCTCACGCAAACCACCCCACCAACTCCCTCAGTGTCAATTTCCTCCTTCCCCAGGAATGCCAATAGTCCTGCAGGCCATGTCACTGGCAATTCTGACGAGTCCTCTCCTGCCTGGGATTCCTCCGATGCATCCTTGCGTGTAACGCCTACTGCTGCTGGCGCTGCTGTTGTTGCTGCTGGGAGTCGATGGTCATCCCAGAGGGGAAGTTGTAAGCCCACTTGTACTACTTCCAGTAAGCAATTGACTGTCCAACAGTCCTTTGCGAGGAAGATGAAATATCACAGCAGTCATCCTGCTGCAAAGCGGATAACTGAGGCCTTGACAACTATGTTGGTGTTAGACGTGCGTCCGGTATCCGCCGTTAGTTCACAGGGAACTAGACAATTTATTGAGGCAGTGTGCCCCCGTTACCAAATACCATCTAGGTTCCACTTCTGTAGGCAGGCGATACCGAGAATGTACACGGACGTCAGAAAAAGACTCACCAGTGTCCTAAAAAATGCAGTTGTACCCAATGTCCACTTAACCACGGACATGTGGACAAGTGGAGCAGGGCAGGGTCAGGACTATATGACTGTGACAGCCCACTGGGTAGATGTATGGACTCCCGCCGCAAGAACAGCAGCGGCGGCACCAGTAGCAGCATCTCGCAAACGCCAACTCTTTCCTAGGCAGGCTACGCTTTGTATCACCGCTTTCCAGAATACGCACACAGCTAAAAACCTCTTACGGCAACTGAGGAAGATCATCGCAGAATGGCTTACCCCAATTGGACTCTCCTGTGGATTTGTGGCATCGGACAACGCCAGCAATATTGTGTGTGCATTAAATATGGGCAAATTCCAGCACGTCCCATGTTTTGCACATACCTTGAATTTGGTGGTGCAGAATTTTTTAAAAAACGACAGGGGCGTGCAAGAGATGCTGTCGGTGGCCAGAAGAATTGCGGGACACTTTCGGCGTAGAGGCACCACGTACAGAAGACTGGAGCACCACCAAAAACTACTGAACCTGCCCTGCCATCATCTGAAGCAAGAAGTGGTAACGAGGTGGAATTCAACCCTCTATATGCTTCAGAGGTTGGAGGAGCAGCAAAAGGCCATTCAAGCCTATACAATTGAGCACGATATAGGAGGTGGAATGCACCTGTCTCAAGTGCAGTGGAGAATGATTTCAACGTTGTGCAAGGTTCTGATGCCCTTTGAACTTGCCACACGTGAAGTCAGTTCAGACACTGCCAGCCTGAGTCAGGTCATTCCCCTCATCAGGCTTTTGCAGAAGAAGCTGGAGACATTGAAGGAGGAGCTAACACGGAGCGATTCCGCTAGGCATGTGGGACTTGTGGATGGAGCCCTTAATTCGCTTAACAAGGATTCACGGGTGGTCAATCTGTTGAAATCAGAGCACTACATTTTGGCCACCGTGCTCGATCCTAGATATAAAACCTACCTTGGATCTCTCTTTCCGGCAGACACAAGTCTGCTGGGGTTGAAAGACCTGCTGGTGAGAAAATTGTCAAGTCAAGCGGAACGCGACCTGTCAACATCTCCTCCTTCACATTCTCCCGCAACTGGGGGTGCGAGGAAAAGGCTCAGAATTCCGAGCCCACCCGCTGGCGGTGATGCAGGGCAGTCTGGAGCGACTGCTGATGCTGACATCTGGTCCGGACTGAAGGACCTGACAACGATTACGGACATGTCGTCTACTGTCACTGCATATGATTCTCTCAACATTGAAAGAATGGTGGAGGATTATATGAGTGACCGCATCCAAGTAGGCACGTCACACAGTCCGTACTTATACTGGCAGGAAAAAGAGGCAATTTGGAGGCCCTTGCACAAACTGGCTTTATTCTACCTAAGTTGCCCTCCCACAAGTGTGTACTCCGAAAGAGTGTTTAGTGCCGCCGCTCACCTTGTCAGCAATCGGCGTACGAGGTTACTTCCAGAAAATGTGGAGAAGATGATGTTCATTAAAATGAATTATAATCAATTCCTCCGTGGAGACATTGACCAGCAGCAATTGCCTCCACAAAGTACACAGGGAGCTGACATGGTGGATTCCAGTGGGGACGAATTGATAATCTGTGAGGAGGGGGATGTACACGGTGATATATCGGAGGATGATGATGAGGTGGACATCTTGCCTCTGTAGAGCCAGTTTGTGCAAGGAGAGATTAATTGCTTCTTTTTTGGGGGGGGTCCAAACCAACCCGTCATTTCAGTCACAGTCGTGTGGCAGACCCTGTCACTGAAATGATGGGTTGGTTAAAGTGTGCATGTCCTGTTTATACAACATAAGGGTGGGTGGGAGGGCCCAAGGACAATTCCATCTTGCACCTCTTTTTTCTTTTATTTTTCTTTGCGTCATGTGCTGTTTGGGGAGGGTTTTTTGGAAGGGCCATCCTGCGTGACACTGCAGTGCCACTCCTAGATGGGCCCGGTGTTTGTGTCGGCCACTAGGGTCGCTTATCTTACTCACACAGTCAGCTACCTCATTGCGCCTCTTTTTTTCTTTGCGTCATGTGCTGTTTGGGGAGGGTTTTTTGGAAGGGCCATCCTGCGTGACACTGCAGTGCCACTCCTAGATGGGCCCGGTGTTTGTGTCGGCCACTAGGGTCGCTTATCTTACTCACACAGTCAGCTACCTCATTGCGCCTCTTTTTTTCTTTGCGTCATGTGCTGTTTGGGGAGGGTTTTTTGGAAGGGCCATCCTGCGTGACACTGCAGTGCCACTCCTAGATGGGCCAGGTGTTTGTGTCGGCCACTAGGGTCGCTAATCTTACTCACACAGTCAGCTACCTCATTGCGCCTCTTTTTTTCTTTGCGTCATGTGCTGTTTGGGGAGGGTTTTTTGGAAGGGACATCCTGCGTGACACTGCAGTGCCACTCCTAGATGGGCCCGGTGTTTGTGTCGGCCACTAGGGTCGCTTATCTTACTCACACAGTCAGCTACCTCATTGCGCCTCTTTTTTTCTTTGCGTCATGTGCTGTTTGGGGAGGGTTTTTTGGAAGGGACATCCTGCGTGACACTGCAGTGCCACTCCTAGATGGGCCCGGTGTTTGTGTCGGCCACTAGGGTCGCTTATCTTACTCACACAGCGACCTCGGTGCAAATTTTAGGACTAAAAATAATATTGTGAGGTGTGAGGTATTCAGAATAGACTGAAAATGAGTGTAAATTATGGTTTTTGAGGTTAATAATACTTTGGGATCAAAATGACCCCCAAATTCTATGATTTAAGCTGTTTTTTAGGGTTTTTTGAAAAAAACACCCGAATCCAAAACACACCCGAATCCGACAAAAAAAATTCGGTGAGGTTTTGCCAAAACGCGGTCGAACCCAAAACACGGCCGCGGAACTGAACCCAAAACCAAAACACAAAACCCGAAAAATTTCCGGCGCTCATCTCTACTGTGTATCAGTGTATAGGACGGAGACCCTCATATATCACATGTATACTACAGGACTGTTATAGGGTCTGTGTATCAGTGTATAGGACGGAGACCCCTCATATATCACATGTATACTACAGGACTGTTATAGGGACTGTGTATCAGTGTATAGGAAGGAGACCCCTCATATATCACATGTATACTACAGTACTGTTATAGGGTCTGTGTATCAGTGTATAGAACGGAGACTCCTCATATATCACATGTATACTACAGGACTGTTATAGGGACTGTGTATCAGTGTATAGGACGGAGACCCCTCATATATCACATGTATACTACAGGACTGTTTATAGTGTCTGTGTATCAGTGTATAGGACGGAGACCCTCATATATCACATGTATACTACAGGACTGTTATAGGGTCTGTGTATCAGTGTATAGGACGGAGACCCCTCATATATCACATGTATACTACAGGACTGTTATAGGGACTGTGTATCAGTGTATAGGAAGGAGACCCCTCATATATCACATGTATACTACAGTACTGTTATAGGGTCTGTGTATCAGTGTATAGAACGGAGACTCCTCATATATCACATGTATACTACAGGACTGTTATAGGGACTGTGTATCAGTGTATAGGACGGAGACCCCTCATATATCACATGTATACTACAGGACTGTTTATAGTGTCTGTGTATCAGTGTATAGGATGGAGATTCCCCATATATATACCTGACCCCTTTTACAGATAGGCCTTTACTCGTCTATTGTCCTTATGGCATGTAGTGATATAAACAGTATTCCCATTTCATATACCTGTCCTTGATCACAGTTTGGCATATTTATTTACAGATTACTGTTCTGTACATGCAGTACTGGTGTTCGTCCACCAGGTGTCTCTCTTGAAAAACGAGATTGCACATGCAGGATGTCTCCAATGCCCTCATTCCGAGTTGTTTGCTCGCTAGCCGCTTTTCGCAGCAGTACACACGCTAAGCCGCCGCCCTCTGGGATTGTATCTTAGCTTAGCAGAATTGCGAACGAAGTATTCGCAATATTGCGAAAAGGTTTTTCTTAGCAGTTTCTGAGTAGCTCCTGACTTACTCTTCCAGTGCGATCAGTTCAGTGCTTGTCGTTCCTGGTTTGACGTCACAAACACACCCAGCGTTCGCCCAGGCACTCCCCCGTTTCTCCAGCCACTCCCGCATTTTTCCCAGAAACGGCAGCGTTTTTTCACACACTCCCATAAAACGGCCAGTTTCCGCCCAGAAACACCCACTTCCTGTCAATCACATTACGATCACCAGAACGAAGAAAAAACCTCGTAATGCCGTGAGTAAAATACCAAACCTCTTAGCAAATTTACTTGGCGCAGTCGCAGTGCGAACATTGCGCATGCGCAATTAGCAGAAAATCGCTGCGATGCGAAGAAAATTACCGAGCGAACAACTCGGAATGAGGGCCATGATGCATTGCAATAGAAGAGCTACTTTTGTTGGATGCTTTTTTTATTCCCCTTTTACTCTAGCTTCAGCGGGTGCGAGGGTGTCTGGAAGTAGCTGACAGGGAGAGAGTGGCAGGCATTGCATGGTAGAGAATGTGCTGAAGAGAGGCAATCGTGACAGGCAAAGTGTGGTGAAGAGAGGATGATGGGCAGAAGCAGTGGATGAGAGGATGAGAGTGACAGGCAGTGTGTGACAGGCAGTGGGTAACAGAATGTGCTGGAGATAGGCAGTGGGTGACTGGGACAGGCAGTGGGTAACAGAGACTGTTATGGAGAGAGGCAGTGGGTAACAGAGGGTGATGTTGTGGACAGGCAGAGGGTGATGTTGTGGACAGGCAGAGTGTGACTAGCAGTGGGTGACAGAGAATGTGATGGAGACAGGCAGAGTGTGACAGGCAGAGTGTGACAGAGGGTGATGGAGAGAGGCAGTGTGTGGGTGACTGGGATAGGGTGACCAGGACAGACAGAGGGTGATGGAAAGAGGCAGTGTGTGGGTGACCGGGACAGACAGAGGGTGATGGAGAGAGGCAGTGTGTGGGTGACCGGGACAGACAGAGGGTGATGGAAAGAGGCAGTGTGTGGGTGACTGGGACAGACAGAGGGTGATGGAGAGAGGCAGTGTGTGGGTGACTGGGATAGGGTGACCGGGACAGACAGAGGGTGATGGAGAGAGGCAGTGTGTGGGTGACTGGGATAGGGTGACCGGGACAGACAGAGGGTGATGGAGAGAGGCAGTGTGTGGGTGACTGGGATAGGGTGACCGGGACAGACAGAGGGTGATGGAGAGAGGCAGTGTGTGGGTTACCGGGACAGACAGAGAGGCAGTGTGTGGGTGACTGGGACAGACAGAGGGTGATGGAGAGAGGCAGCGTGTGGGTGACTGGGATAGGGTGACCGGGACAGACAGAGGGTGATGGAGAGAGGCAGTGTGTGGGTGACTGGGATAGGGTGACCGGGACAGACAGAGGGTGATGGAGAGAGGCAGTGTGTGGGTGACTGGGATAGGGTGACCGGGACAGACAGAGGGTGATGGAGAGAGGCAGTGTGTGGGTTACCGGGACAGACAGAGAGGCAGTGTGTGGGTGACTGGGACAGACAGAGGGTGATGGAGAGAGGCAGCGTGTGGGTGACTGGGATAGGGTGACCGGGACAGACAGAGGGTGATGGAGAGAGGCAGTGTGTGGGTGACTGGGATAGGGTGACCGGGACAGACAGAGGGTGATGGAGAGAGGCAGTGTGTGGGTGACTGGGATAGGGTGACCGGGACAGACAGAGGGTGATGGAGAGAGGCAGTGTGTGGGTTACCGGGACAGACAGAGAGGCAGTGTGTGGGTGACTGGGACAGACAGAGGGTGATGGAGAGAGGCAGTGTGTGGGTGACTGGGACAGACAGAGGGTGATGGAGAGAGGCAGTGTGTGGGTGACCGGGACAGACAGAGGGTGATGGAGAGAGGCAGTGTGTGGGTGACTGGGATAGGGTGACCGGGACAGACAGAGGGTGATGGAGAGAGGCAGTGTGTGGGTTACCGGGACAGACAGAGAGGCAGTGTGTGGGTGACTGGGACAGACAGAGGGTGATGGAGAGAGGCAGCGTGTGGGTGACTGGGATAGGGTGACCGGGACAGACAGAGGGTGATGGAGAGAGGCAGTGTGTGGGTGACTGGGATAGGGTGACCGGGACAGACAGAGGGTGATGGAGAGAGGCAGTGTGTGGGTGACTGGGATAGGGTGACCGGGACAGACAGAGGGTGATGGAGAGAGGCAGTGTGTGGGTTACCGGGACAGACAGAGAGGCAGTGTGTGGGTGACTGGGACAGACAGAGGGTGATGGAGAGAGGCAGTGTGTGGGTGACTGGGATAGGGTGACCGGGACAGACAGAGGGTGATGGAGAGAGGCAGTGTGTGGGTGACTGGGATAGGGTGACCGGGACAGACAGAGGGTGATGGAGAGAGGCAGTGTGTGGGTGACTGGGATAGGGTGACCGGGACAGACAGAGGGTGATGGAGAGAGGCAGTGTGTGGGTTACCGGGACAGACAGAGAGGCAGTGTGTGGGTGACTGGGACAGACAGAGGGTGATGGAGAGAGGCAGCGTGTGGGTGACTGGGATAGGGTGACCGGGACAGACAGAGGGTGATGGAGAGAGGCAGTGTGTGGGTGACTGGGATAGGGTGACCGGGACAGACAGAGGGTGATGGAGAGAGGCAGTGTGTGGGTGACTGGGATAGGGTGACCGGGACAGACAGAGGGTGATGGAGAGAGGCAGTGTGTGGGTTACCGGGACAGACAGAGAGGCAGTGTGTGGGTGACTGGGACAGACAGAGGGTGATGGAGAGAGGCAGCGTGTGGGTGACTGGGATAGGGTGACCGGGACAGACAGAGGGTGATGGAGAGAGGCAGTGTGTGGGTGACTGGGATAGGGTGACCGGGACAGACAGAGGGTGATGGAGAGAGGCAGTGTGTGGGTGACTGGGATAGGGTGACTGGGACAGACAGAGGGTGATGGAGAGAGGCAGTGTGTGGGTGACTGGGACAGACAGAGGGTGATGGAGAGAGGCAGTGTGTGGGTGACCGGGACAGACAGAGGGTGATGGAAAGAGGCAGTGTGTGGGTGACTGGGATAGTGTGACCAGGACAGACAGAGGGTGATGGAGAGAGGCAGTGTGTGGGTGACTGGGACAGACAGAGGGTGATGGAGAGAGGCAGTGTGTGGGTGACTGGGACAGACAGAGGGTGATGGAAAGAGGCAGTGTGTGGGTGACTGGGACAGACAGAGGGTGATGGAGAGAGGCAGTGTGTGGGTGACTGGGACAGACAGAGGGTGATGGAGAGAGGCAGTGTGTGGGTGACTGGGATAGGGTGACCGGGACAGACAGAGGGTGATGGAGAGAGGCAGTGTGTGGGTGACTGGGACAGACAGAGGGTGATGGAGAGAGGCAGTGTGTGGGTGACTGGGATAGTGTGACCGGGACAGACAGAGGGTGATGGAGAGAGGCAGTGTGTGGGTGACTGGGATAGGGTGACCGGGACAGACAGAGGGTGATGGAGAGAGGCAGTGTGTGGGTGACTGGGACAGACAGAGGGTGATGGAGAGAGGCAGTGTGTGGGTGACTGGGATAGTGTGACCAGGACAGACAGAGGGTGATGGAGAGAGGCAGTGTGTGGGTGACTGGGATAGGGTGACCGGGACAGACAGAGGGTGATGGAGAGAGGCAGCGTGTGGGTGACTGGGATAGGGTGACCGGGACAGACAGAGGGTGATGGAGAGAGGCAGTGTGTGGGTGACTGGGATAGGGTGACCGGGACAGACAGAGGGTGATGGAGAGAGGCAGTGTGTGGGTGACCGGGACAGACAGAGGGTGATGGAGAGAGGCAGTGTGTGGGTGACTGGGATAGTGTGACCGGGACAGACAGAGGGTGATGGAGAGAGGCAGTGTGTGGGTGACTGGGATAGGGTGACCGGGACAGACAGAGGGTGATGGAGAGAGGCAGTGTGTGGGTGACTGGGACAGACAGAGGGTGATGGAGAGAGGCAGTGTGTGGGTGACTGGGACAGACAGAGGGTGATGGAGAGAGGCAGTGTGTGGGTGACTGGGATAGTGTGACCGGGACAGACAGAGGGTGATGGAGAGAGGCAGTGTGTGGGTGACCGGGACAGACAGAGGGTGATGGAGAGAGGCAGTGTGTGGGTGACTGGGATAGTGTGACCGGGACAGACAGAGGGTGATGGAGAGAGGCAGTGTGTGGGTGACCGGGACAGACAGAGGGTGATGGAGAGAGGCAGTGTGTGGGTGACTGGGATAGTGTGACCGGGACAGACAGAGGGTGATGGAGAGAGGCAGTGTGTGGGTGACCGGGATAGTGTGACCGGGACAGACAGAGGGTGATGGAGAGAGGCAGTGTGTGGGTGACCGGGACAGACAGAGGGTGATGGAGAGAGGCAGTGTGTGGGTGACCGGGACAGACAGAGGGTGATGGAGAGAGGCAGTGTGTGGGTGACCGGGACAGACAGAGGGTGATGGAGAGAGGCAGTGTGTGGGTGACTGGGATAGGGTGACCGGGACAGACAGAGGGTGATGGAGAGAGGCAGTGGGTGACTGGGGCAGGCAGAGTGTGACAGGCAGTGATTGATAGAGAATGTGATGGAGAGAGGCAGTGGGTGACTGGGACAGGCAACGTGCGAGAGGCAGTGGTAGACAGAGACTGATGGAGACAGGCAGAGGGTGATGGAGAGAGGCAATGAGTGACTGGGACAGGCAGAGGGTGATGGAGAGAGGCAGTGGGTGACTGGGACAGGCAGAGCATGATGGAGAGAGGCAGTGGGTGACTGGGATAGGCAGTGGGTGACAGAGAAGGTGATGGAGAGAGGCAGTGGGTGACTGGTACAGGCAGTGTGTGACAGGCAATGGGTGACAGAAGGTGATGGAGAGAGGCAGTGGGTGACTGGGACAGGCAGCATGTGACAGGCAGTGGGTGACAGAAGGTGATGGAGAGAGGCAGTGGGTGACAGATGGAGAGAGGCAGTGGGTGACTGGGACAGGCAGCGTGTAACAGGCAATGGGTGACAGAGAATGTGATGTAGACAGGCAGTGGGTGACTGGGACAGGCAGCGTGTGAGAGGCAGTGGGTGACAGAAGGTGATGGAGAGAGGCAGTGGGTGACTGGGACAGGGAGCGTGTGACAGGCAGTAGGTGACAGAAGGTGATGGAGAGAGGTAGTGGGTGACTGGGACAGGCAGAGTGTGACAGGCAATGAGTGACAGAGAAGGTGATGGAGAGAGGCAGTTGGTGACTGGGACAGGCAGCGTGTGACAGGCAGTGGGTGACAGAAGGTAATGGAGAGAGGCAGTGGGTAACAGAAGGTGATGGAGGGAGGCAGTGGGTGACTGGGACAGGCAGCGTGTGATAGGCAATGGGTAACAGAGAATGTGATGTATACAGGCAGTGGGTGACTGGGACAGGCAGCGTGTGACAGGCAGTGGGTGACAGAAGGTGATGGAGAGAGGCAATGGGTGACTGGGACAGGCAGCGTGTGACAGGCAGTGGGTGACAGAAGGTGATGGAGAGAGGTAGTGGGTGACTGGGACAGGCAGAGTGTGACAGGCAATGGGTGACAGAGAATTTGATCTAGACAAGCAGAGTGTGACAGGCAGTGGGTGACAGAGGGTGATGGAGAGAGGCAGTGGGTGACTGGGACAGGCAGAGTGTGACAGGCAGTGGGTGACAGAGGGTGATGGAGAGAGGCAGTGGGTGACTGGGACAGGCAGAGTGTGACAGGCAGTGGGTGACACAGGGTGATGGAGACAGGCAGTGGGTGACTGGGACAGGCAGAGTGTGGATAATAGGACACACTCTGAGCATTGTATATCACTTTATACAGTACTGAACACACACAGAGAGTTTGTGTTTATCCCACGTGAATGAGTTTACTACAACAGCATGATTGATAGATATAAGATCAATGGCCCTCATTCCGAGTTGTTCGCTCGCAAGGCGATTTTAGCAGAGTTGCACACGCTAAGCCGCCGCCTACTGGGAGTGAATCTTAGCATCTTAAAATTGCGATCGAAGTATTCGCAATATTGCGATTACACACCTCGTAGCAGTTTCTGAGTAGCTTCAGACTTACTCGGCATCTGCGATCAGTTCAGTGCTTGTCGTTCCTGGTTTGACGTCACAAACACACCCAGCGTTCGCCCAGACACTCCTCCGTTTCTCCGGCCACTCCTGCGTTTTTTCCGGAAACGGTAGCGTTTTTTCCCACACGCCCATAAAACGGCCTGTTTCCGCCCAGTAACACCCATTTCCTGTCAATCACATTACGATCGCCAGAACGATGAAAAAGCCGTGAGTAAAATTACTAAGTGCATAGCAAATTTACTTGGCGCAGTCGCAGTGCGGACATTGCGCATGCGCATTAAGCGGAAAATCGCTGCGATGCGAAGATTTTTACCGAGCGAACAACTCGGAATGAGGGCCAATATTTGAAGATCCTCCCACTAATATTGATTATTGAAGCTATTAAGTCTAATTAGATTATTAGTTCTATTGGGGAAGTTCCCCTCATCTATCCGATATTGCCCAGAAATAAAAACAACTATCCGGGATTATACACTGGAATCTACAGAGAATCACAGGCTTAACAATATGGAAACAGTAACAATTTATCAACAATGTAACCTGATAATGTCGATATTATCTTAAACCATAAAGCTATTCTGTTAAACACACTTTCTCTAACGTCCTAGTGGATGCTGGGAACTCCGAAAGGACCATGGGGAATAGCGGCTCCGCAGGAGACTGGGCACAACTAAAAGAAAGCTTTTAGACTACCTGGTGTGCACTGGCTCCTCCCACTATGACCCTCCTCCAAGCCTCAGTTAGATTTCTGTGCCCGGCCGAGCTGGATGCACACTAGGGGCTCTCCTGAGCTCCTAGAAAGAAAGTTTATTTTAGTTTTTTTATTTTACAGTGAGACCTGCTGGCAACAGGCTCACTGCAGCGAGGGACTAAGGGGAGAAGAAGCGAACCTACCTGCTTGCAGCTAGCTTGGGCTTCTTAGGCTACTGGACACCATTAGCTCCAGAGGGATCGACCGCATGGAACTGGCCTTGGTGTTCGTTCCCGGAGCCGCGCCGCCGTCCCCCTTACAGAGCCAGAAGCAAGAAGAGGTCTGGAAAATCGGCGGCAGAAGACTTCTGTCTTCACCAAGGTAGCGCACAGCACTGCAGCTGTGCGCCATTGCTCCTCATACACACTTCACACTCCGGTCACTGAGGGTGCAGGGCGCTGGGGGGGGGGGGGCGCCCTGAGCAGCAATAAAAACACCTTGGCTGGCAAATATATCACAATATATAGCCCCAGAGGCTATATATGTGATAAATACCCCTGCCAGAATCCATAAAAAAGCGGGAGAAAAGTCAGCGAAAAAGGGGCGGAGCTATCTCCCTCAGCACACTGGCGCCATTTTCTCTTCACAGTGCAGCTGGAAGACAGCTCCCCAGGCTCTCCCCTGTAGTTTGCAGGCTCAAAGGGTTAAAAAGAGAGGGGGGGCACTAAATTTAGGCGCAATATTGTATATACAAGCAGCTATTGGGAAAAATTCACTCAATATAGTGTTAATCCCTAAATTATATAGCGCTCTGGTGTGTGCTGGCACACTGTCTCTCTGTCTCCCCAAAGGACTGTGTGGGGTCCTGTCCTCAGTCAGAGCATTCCCTGTGTGTGTGCGGTGTGTCGGTACGGCTGTGTCGACACGTTTGATGAGGAGGCTTATGTGGTGGCAGAGCAGATGCCGATAAAGGGCAGTACGGATGGTGTAATGGTTAGCATTACTGCCTCACAGCACTGAGGTCATGGGTTCAATTCCCACCATGGCCCTAACTGTGGGGAGTTTGTATATTCTCCCCGTACTTGCGTGGGTTTCCTCCGGGTACTCCGGTTTCCTCCCACAATCCAAAAATATACTGGTAGGTTAATTGGCTCCCAACAAAATTAACCCTAGCATGAATGTGTGTGCGTGTACATGTGATAGGGAATATAGATTGTAAGCTCCACTGGGGCAGGGACTGATGTGAATGACCAAATATTCTCTGTAAAGCGCTGCGGAATATGTGTGCGCTATATAAATAACTGGTAATAAATAAATAATAAATAAATAAATGTGATGTCGCCCCCTGTGGGGCCGACACCAGAGTGGATGGATAGTTGGAAGGTATAAACTGACAGTGTCAACTCCTTACATAAAAGGCTGGATGACATAACAGCTGTGGGACAGCCGGCTTCTCAGCCCGCGCCTGCCCTGGCGTCTCAAAGGCCATCAGGGGCTCAGGTATCCCTGGACATCAAGGATGCTTACCTACATGTCCCCATTTACCATCCTCACCAGGAGTACCTCAGATTTGTGGTACAGGATTGCCATTACCAATTCCAAACACTGCCGTTTGGACTGTCCACGGCACCGAGGGTCTTTACCAAGGTAATGGCAGAAATGATGATACTCCTTCGAAAAAAGGGAGTTTTAATTATCCCGTACTTGGACGATCTCCTTATAAAGGCGAGGTCCAAGGAGCAGTTGTTGGTCGGAGTAGCACTATCTCGGGAAGTGCTACAACAGCTCGGATGGATTCTATACATTCCAAAGTCACAGCTGGTTCCTACCACACGCCTACTGTTCCTGGGGATGGTTCTGGACACAGAACAGAAAAAAGTGTTTCTCCCGCAGGAGAAAGCCAAGGAGCTGTCATCTCTAGTCAGAGACCTCCTGAAACCAAAACAGGTATCGGTGCATCACTGCACACGAGTCCTGGGAAAAATGGTAGCTTCTTACGAAGCAAAATTCCATTCGGCAGGTTCCATGCAAGAACCTTTCAGTGGGACCTCTTGGACAAGTGGTCGGGATCGCATCTTCAGATGCATCGGCTGATAACCCTGTCTCCAAGGACCAGGGTATCTCTACTGTGGTGGCTGCAGAGTGCTCATCTTCAAGAGGGCCGCAGATTCGGCATACAGGACTGGGTCCTGGTGACCACGGATGCCAGCCTTCGAGGCTGGGGGGCAGTCACACAGGGAAGAAATTTCCAAGGACTTTGGTCAAGTCAGGAGTCGTCCCTACACATAAATATTCTGGAACTGAGGGCCATTTACAATGCCCTAAGTCTGGCAAGGCCTCTGCTTCAAAACCAGCCAGTACTGATTCAATCAGACAACATCACGGCAGTCGCCCATGTAAACCGACAGGGCGGCACAAGAAGCAGGATGGCGATGGCAGAAGCCACAAGGATTCTCCGATGGGCGGAAAATCACGTCTTAGCACTGTCAGCAGTGTTCATTCCGGGAGTGGACAACTGGGAAGCAGACTTCCTCAGCAGACACGACCTACACCCGGGAGAGTGGGGACTTCATCCAGAAGTCTTCCAACTGTTGGTAAACCGTTGGGAAAGGCCACAGGTGGACATGATGGCGTCCCGCCTAAACAAAAAACTAGATATTGCGCCAGGTCAAGGGACCCTCAGGCAATAGCTGTGGACGCTCTAGTGACACCTTGGGTGTACCAGTCGGTTTATGTATTCCCTCCTCTGCCTCTCATACCAAAGGTACTGAGAATAATAAGAAAACGAGGAGTAAGAACGATACTCGTGGTTCCGGATGGGCCAAGAAGAGCTTGGTACCCAGAACTTCAAGAAATGATATCAGAGGACCCATGGCCTCTACCGCTCAGACAGGATCTGCTACAGCAGGGGCCCTGTCTGTTCCAAGACTTACCGCGGCTGCGTTTGACGGCATGGCGGTTGAATTCCGGATCCTAAAGGAAAAGGGCATTCCGGAGGAAGTCATTCCTACGCTGATAAAAGCCAGGAAAGAAGTAACCGCAAACCATTATCACCGTATTTGGCGAAAATATGTTGCGTGGTGTGAGGCCAGGAAGGCCCCAACAGAGGAATTTCAGCTGGGTCGTTTTCTGCACTTCCTACAGTCAGGAGTGACTATGGGCCTAAACTTGGGTTCCATTAAGGTCCAGATTTCGGCTCTGTCTATTTTCTTCCAGAAAGAATTAGCTTCACTGCCTGGAGTTCAGACATTTGTAAAGGGAGTGCTACATATTCAGCCCCCTTTTGTGCCTCCTGTGGCACATTGGGATCTCAACGTGGTGTTGAGTTTCCTAAAATCACATTGGTTTGAGCCACTTAAAACTGTGGATTTGAAATATCTCACGTGGAAAGTGATCATGTTATTGGCCTTGGCTTCGGCCAGGCGTGTGTCAGAATGGGCGGCTTTGTCATGTAAAAGCCCTTATCTGATTTTCCATATGGATAGGGCAGAATTGAGGACTCGTCCCCAGTTTCTCCCTAAGGTGGTATCAGCTTTTCACTTGAACCAACCTATTGTAGTGCCTGCGGCTACTAGGGACTTGGAAGATTCCAAGTTACTGGACGTAGTCAGGGCCTTAAAGATTTATATTTCCAGGACGGCTGGAGTCAGGAAAACTGACTCGCTTTTTATCCTGTAGGCACTCAACAAGATAGGTGCTCCTGCTTCTAAGCAGACTATTGCTCGCTGAATTTGTAGCACAATTCAGCTGAAGCATTCTGCGGCTGGATTGCCGCATCCTAAATCAGTATAAGCCCATTCCACGAGGAAAGTGGGCTCATCTTGGGCGGCTGCCCGAGGGGTCTCGGCTTTACAACTTTGCCGAGCTGCTACTTGGTCAGGGGCAAACACCTTTGCTAAATTCTACAAATTTGATACCCTGGCTGAGGAGGACCTTGAGTTCTCTCATTCGGTGCTGCAGAGTCATCCGCACTCTCCCGCCCGTTTGGGAGCTTTGGTATAATCCCCATGGTCCTTTCGGAGTTCCCAGCATCCACTAGGACGTTAGAGAAAATAAGATTTTACTCACCGGTAAATCTATTTCTCGTAGTCCGTAGTGGATGCTGGGCGCCCATCCCAAGTGCGGATTGTCTGCAATACTTGTACATAGTTATTGTTAACTAAAGGGTTATTGTTATGAGCCATCTTTTGAGAGGCTCAGTAATGTTTCATACTGTTAACTGGGTATAGTATCACGAGTTATACAGTGTGATTGGTGTGGCTGGTATGAGTCTTACCCGGGATTCAAAATCCTTCCTTATTGTGTCAGCTCTTCCGGGCACAGTATCCTAACTGAGGCTTGGAGGAGGGTCATAGTGGGAGGAGCCAGTGCACACCAGGTAGTCTAAAAGCTTTCTTTTAGTTGTGCCCAGTCTCCTGCGGAACCGCTATTCCCCATGGTCCTTTCGGAGTTCCCAGCATCCACTACAGACTACGAGAAATAGATTTACCGGTGAGTAAAATCTTATTTTTACCATGGAGCCGCTGCGGCCGCTAGACTTAATACACACGCTACGTACTTTGTACGCTATTTGCGTACAGAGTCCCGCACCGTGTACGTACTTAGCGTACAAACGCCGCGCTGGGGGTACAAAGTACACACAGCGCGCACACACTCCTGTTAAACTTTAAACCTTATTAGTAATACAATGCAATGATATTATTACACTCTAAACCTTATGCAGCAAAGCACTGCAATGATGTTACACCTTAAACCTTATGCAGCGCTGACGGTACAAAATACCCGCAGCGCGTACACAACTTATCAATACACTTTTAAACCTTTTGCAGTTAGGTAATATAATACGCTTTAAACCCTAGCAGGGAAAAGAGGACACAACACCGATTTGTAGTTAAACACTGGGCTCCGACACCTCAGCGTATATATCTGGAAGGGGATAAAAATACAATTTATACACTACAATACAACAGAGTAAATGGCTACAGTCAATGTACATACGTGAGAATATTCGCATGCGCTTCCTGGTCCAGTCCTCCGCTAATCAGGTAGATAGCGTTAAGAGTCTTCTGACCGGCCAGGCAGCAACAGGCTTTTTATACACTACTTCCAAAAGCAATACAATGGATACTGTAATCCCTTTGTCCATTGGACACAGGGATGCATCTTTACAGTACAGGAGAGGTCATAGGTTGATTTGAAAAGGATGTGCGATGTCTTTCTCAACTGCTCTTGTGGGTGGTCTCCTTTGGATTCCCGCCGCATACATAATATACAGTAAATACAGTTTATATCTATATTCTACTTCTGCACATAACTATACGCAGGAACATGCGATCTTCCTCTAACCAACACCGGAATGTTACCCTTAAAATACCCTACAGCTGGATACCAGACATCACCTTATAACCTTAGTCTGTCCCTTCCTATCATGCAAAGGCGAATCCCTTAGTCCTGGAATCATTTAAACTGTTGATACTTGCTGATGTGGTGCAGGGGGGCTATGTGTACAATGTGCACTATTTGGATTAAATATGTAATGTTTTGCTAACCCTCCATGCGTTCACAAACTCCGCCGTAAATACTCACCCCACGCGCAGGACCGCGGGAGCGACCATACGCAAATTGCGGATATGTGCACGCACGGCGGAACAAGTGCACGTGCAGCGGGCATGTGTGTGTGGTTAGTACGTAATGTGTGTACTGGAATATTTTTCGACTTTGACAGTCCACCCTTTGGCAGTCAACAATAACTGCCACTAGCTAAACACTAAACAGAAAAATCTACAATACAATATCTACAGATGATTGGATGGTAGGAGGAGAGGTGTAGGTGGGAAATGTATGACCTAGTGGGATAGTAAAAGCATGTATGTATGAATCCATGTCTGAGGGGCATGTATCATCGTGCCGTATATGTTCTAGATAAGCTTCGAGGTATTGCGAAGTATACATTAAATCCTTCTCATCCCGTATTAAGGGTCTGTAAATGGGCCAACAAACACTACCGAGCTCTTTTCGGCTTCTTGTTCCAACAAATGGGGTGCACATTTAGTTGATGATACATGGAGGGGGAACATATGTGAGTGCTAGTATATGTGGATATCACCTGTCGACTATGTGTGCCATTAACTGAGGGTTGCAGAGATGAAGATAAGACACATATATAAAATACATTCATAAAACATTCTTGGGTAGGGCTGATGTCTTTTTCCGGATGTGTGTATCTGGGCAGAGGGGGAGACAAAAGAAAAATGGGTGAACGAAACAGGCCATGGAATTCATTTGTAATCCTTATCATAACGCTGTCTCTGTGGATGGGTCATAAATTAAATCTGCTGCTATAACAGCGCCCTCGCTCCTTAGACTCATCAGAGTTGTGCCGTGCTTGCGCCGCATTAGAATTCGAACACACCTAAATATCAAACCAATAATTATGACGTCATACATCTCAGTGATATTATCTATCAAGTTCGATAGCGCATTTATATACCTATAATTTATAATTCCTCTGGCAGTACGGGTGATGTCTAATGCGAGAAGGAATTGAATCCCGGTGGATTCGTGGATCAAATCAGAGGCTACGTGCTCTGCCCTATCTATGAGGTGTCTCTTAACGATGTGTTCATAATGAGTGTGAGTATAAGGAGCCTGAGCACTGCGGTGAACATCTTTCATCTTATCAGCTCTGTGTGAAAAGGCCATTGTCTGGTTATTCCACGTCACTTCCCAATTTCCTGGTTTTCGGAAATTGGAAATGTTGAAGCATAATAAGGACCTGTCTACATGATACTGATGGAGCTTCAAACTAGGGGGCCTAGAAATATTAAATTTCTTGTCCACCGGTCTCCCACCCCGTAATTCGAGTACCTCATCTATTGCTAAAGGGTACGGTACTAATCCTGACTTGCTCTGACCTTGAGGTACTTGTGAGCACACCCAGCATTCTGTTTGGTTTAAAACCTTACCCACTAGTGAGTGATAATCACTCAATGGATGACGGTCCATGTTGATATTAAGGCTGGACTGACATCTCTGGATGCACCCATCCTCAACTATGTTCTCACAATTCCTACAAATGCAATTTTCCTCAGCCAATAACCTTTCACAGTGCCTCCAGGCTCCCTGACTACCAGATCGTTTTCTGATACTCACCTTTGCTCGAGTGATGTGTTGCTCTTGGAATTCTACAAATCCATCCCCGCCATCAGAACCCATTCCAGATCCTTTCTCGACCTCTCTGGGACTCTCACTGAAACAGACTGTTCTGGTCAACAACAGGGTTAACAGGAAAACCCAGAATGCAGTCTCTTGGGGTAGGTCCATCTTGTTAAGGGGAGAGAAAGGGAACAAGAAGGGGGAGGAAAGGGAAGGAGAGAAGGAGGGTAGTGGGAGATGGAGAAAATAATAAAAAAAGAAAAACCGGTGCGACAACCGCCTCTGGTCTGGTTGTTCTCCGTGCTCAGGTGCCGTCTCAACAGTGCTACCTTTTAACCTTCCCGGAACAGACACTCCAGTGATACGATGTTCTCTCCGGGTCAGCGACCTTTCTGCAGGGAACATAAATCTTGTATTTCAATGTGTTTAACTGTTGTATGAAGTAAACCATCTTTTGGAAAGTGAAAAGAGGGGGGGGGGGGAAATAATAAAAAGAAAATTTGTCAGATTTGCGTTCACCATCAGGCTGTCACACCATCATGTATATCGGTATCTATGCACAGTCTATCTTCACCAGTATTCCCATTCTCCACCCTTTGTGCATGACCAGGCACACTGATACTGGTGTCCCTATGCTGGTGAGATATACTGGATTTAGGCAATGCTCTGACAGACCGAGTAGGCATGTGACGTTTGAACTGTAATCCTGTCAGTGAACGTAAGAGGATGAAGAGGAAACTTTGAAGACAAATCACAGAGTTTAGTAATAGATAAGTTAGTAGAGGCAAAAAATTTTTTACAAAGTTTGACA
Source organism: Pseudophryne corroboree (assembly GCF_028390025.1). Taxonomy (NCBI): domain Eukaryota; kingdom Metazoa; phylum Chordata; class Amphibia; order Anura; family Myobatrachidae; genus Pseudophryne; species Pseudophryne corroboree. Next base: position 33,923 of record NW_026970204.1, on the reverse strand, counting down.
TCTGGATTAGGCACTACGGGGAATGATTCCCTAATCGGTCTGTTCCCCAAAAGAAAATCTATGTGCGTTATATCTCTACTGGGACTATCCCAGCCATCAATCCAGTGTCTTGTCCATCTTTGGTCCAGAGGGATCCCGGTATTTGTGAGATCATTTCCTCTACCTTGGATGGACACCTGTCTATAACAGCAGAGTGCGACATTAACCTTTGTGGAGTGTCTAACATATCCTGCACCTCCTAAACGTGATTCTCGGGTATATCTAAGAAGACACCCTCAGGAGTACAATATATGACACACCGCATCTTACACAATAAATCTCTCCCAAGTAGATTAGTCGGAGCCGATGCAGCTAACAAAAAGGAATGCTTGGTCTGCAAAGTCCCTATCGTAATCTCCGCAGGTCTACTCAAAGGGTAGTGTTGTACTACTCCTGTTACTCCCATTGCCGAAATTGTTTTGCCCGTGGTTTTCATACCGTTTAACTTAACACTGACCTGGCCGCCCCTGTATCTACAAGAAAAGGTAATGATCTACCAGCTACATCAACTGTGACCTCAGGTTCACTACCAAGGCTAGCAATCAACTTCACTGGCTGCAGACTACAGGTGTGGCCCAACCCCTATTGTATATTGTGACCCTCCCGCAGCGCGCTGGCAGATACAATATGTGAGGGAGGTAGCTGAGAATTTTCAGAGGTCTGCCAGTCCCTCCTAGGTGGGTACCTCCTTGTTTCCCCTGCATGCGGCACATAACTTCTCTTATGCGATCCCTGATCCCTATTATGTGCTTAATAACTTTGCTCGTGTTCTTGTCTAGGGGGTCTGAATTTTTGTGTGCTGTTACAATTGCTGGCATAATGCCCTTCCCTTTTACACAGATAACAAACTCTTGGCTTTCTCCATGTGTCAGGGGCCTGGTGTTTTGGTCGAGTTGGTGCTCCTTCCAGTGCTTGGATGCTCATCACCATCAACCGCTCCCCCTGTGCCTCCCTGGTTTTCTGGATATTACGGTCGTGCTCTATAGCGGACTCTCTTAATGCAGCCACCGAGATACCTCTCCAGTTAGGTAGAGAGGTTTGTACCCTAGTTCTTAGTGTGTCTTTTAACTAGAGATGAGCGGGTTCGGTTTCTCTGAAACCGAACCCGCACGAACTTCATGTTTTTTTCACGGGTCCGAGCAGACTCGGATCCTCCCGCCTTGCTCGGTTAACCCGAGCGCGCCCGAACGTCATCATGACGCTGTCGGATTCTCGCGAGACTCGGATTCTATATAAGGAGCCGCGCGTCGCCGCCATTTTCACACGTGCATTGAGATTGATAGGGAGAGGACGTGGCTGGCGTCCTCTCCATTAGAAATTAGATTAGAAGAGAGAGAGAGATTGTGCAGAGTCAGACAGAGTTTACCACAGTGACCAGTGCAGTTGTTGTTAGTTAACTTTTATTTATTTTAATATAATATATCCGTTCTCTGCTATATCCGTTCTCTGCCTGAAAAAAAACGATACACAGCAGCAGCCAGTCACACAGTGTGACTCAGTCTGTGTGCACTCAGCTCAGCCCAGTGTGCTGCACATCAATGTATAAAAGGCAAAGCTTATAATAATTGTGGGGGAGACTGGGGAGCACTGCAGGTTGTTATAGCAGGAGCCCCCAGGAGTACATAATATTATATTAATTTAAAATTAAACAGTGCACACTTTTGCTGCAGGAGTGCCACTGCCAGTGTGACTAGTGGTGACCAGTGCCTGACCACCAGTATAGTAGTATATTCATTGTTGTATGTATTGTATACTATCTCTTTATCAACCAGTCTATATTAGCAGCAGACACAGTACAGTGCGGTAGTTCACGGCTGTGGCTACCTCTGTGTCGGCAGTCGGAACTCGGCAGGCAGTCCGTCCATCCATAATTGTATTACAATATATACCACCTAACCGTGGTATTTTTTTTTCTTTCTTTATACCGTCATAGTGTCATACTAGTTGTTACGAGTATACTACTATCTCTTTATCAACCAGTGTACAGTGCGGTAGTTCACGGCTGTGGCTACCTCTGTGTCGGCAGTCGGCAGGCAGTCCGTCCATCCATAATTGTATTATTATTATAATATATACCACCTAACTGTGGTATTTTTTTTTCTTTCTTTATACCGTCGTCATAGTGTCATACTAGTTGTTACGAGTATACTACTATCTCTTTATCAACCAGTGTACAGTGCGGTAGTTCACGGCTGTGGCTACCTCTGTGTCGGCAGTCGGCAGGCAGTCCGTCCATCCATAATTGTATTATTATTATAATATATACCACCTAACCGTGGTTTTTTTTTCATTCTTTATACCGTCGTCATAGTGTCATACTAGTTGTTACGAGTATACTACTATCTCTTTATCAACCAGTGTACAGTGCGGTAGTTCACGGCTGTGGCTACCTCTGTGTCGGAACTCGGCAGGCAGTCCGTCCATCCATAATTGTATTATTATTATAATATATACCACCTAACCGTGGTTTTTTTTTCATTCTTTATACCGTCGTCATAGTGTCATACTAGTTGTTACGAGTATACTACTATCTCTTTATCAACCAGTGTACAGTGCGGTAGTTCACGGCTGTGGCTACCTCTGTGTCGGCAGTCGGCAGGCAGTCCGTCCATCCATAATTGTATTATTATTATAATATATACCACCTAACCGTGGTTTTTTTTTCATTCTTTATACCGTCGTCATAGTGTCATACTAGTTGTTACGAGTATACTACTATCTCTTTATCAACCAGTGTACAGTGCGGTAGTTCACGGCTGTGGCTACCTCTGTGTCGGCAGTCGGCAGGCAGTCCGTCCATCCATAATTGTATTATTATTATAATATATACCACCTAACCGTGGTTTTTTTTTCATTCTTTATACCGTCGTCATAGTGTCATACTAGTTGTTACGAGTATACTACTATCTCTTTATCAACCAGTGTACAGTGCGGTAGTTCACGGCTGTGGCTACCTCTGTGTCGGCAGTCGGCAGGCAGTCCGTCCATCCATAATTGTATTATTATTATAATATATACCACCTAACCGTGGTTTTTTTTTCATTCTTTATACCGTCGTCATAGTGTCATACTAGTTGTTACGAGTATACTACTATCTCTTTATCAACCAGTGTACAGTGCGGTAGTTCACGGCTGTGGCTACCTCTGTGTCGGCAGTCGGCAGGCAGTCCGTCCATCCATAATTGTATTATTATTATAATATATACCACCTAACCGTGGTTTTTTTTTCATTCTTTATACCGTCGTCATAGTGTCATACTAGTTGTTACGAGTATACTACTATCTCTTTATCAACCAGTGTACAGTGCGGTAGTTCACGGCTGTGGCTACCTCTGTGTCGGAACTCGGCAGGCAGTCCGTCCATCCATAATTGTATTATATACCACCTAACCGTGGTTTTTTTATACCACCTAACCGTGGCAGTCCGTCCATAATTGTATACTAGTATCCAATCCATCCATCTCCATTGTTTACCTGAGGTGCCTTTTAGTTCTGCCTATAAAATATGGAGAACAAAAAAGTTGAGGTTCCAAAATTAGGGAAAGATCAAGATCCACTTCCACCTCGTGCTGAAGCTGCTGCCACTAGTCATGGCCGAGACGATGAAATGCCAGCAACGTCGTCTGCCAAGGCCGATGCCCAATGTCATAGTACAGAGCATGTCAAATCCAAAACACCAAATATCAGAAAAAAAAGGACTCCAAAACCTAAAATAAAATTGTCGGAGGAGAAGCGTAAACTTGCCAATATGCCATTTACCACACGGAGTGGCAAGGAACGGCTGAGGCCCTGGCCTATGTTCATGGCTAGTGGTTCAGCTTCACATGAGGATGGAAGCACTCAGCCTCTCGCTAGAAAAATGAAAAGACTCAAGCTGGCAAAAGCAGCACAGCAAAGAACTGTGCATTCTTCGAAATCCCAAATCCGAATTCCGAGCCCACCCGCTGGCGGTGATGCAGGGCAGTCTGGAGCGACTGCTGATGCTGACATCTGGTCCGGACTGAAGGACCTGACAACCATTACGGACATGTCGTCTACTGTCACTGCATATGATTCTCTCACCATTGATAGAATGGTGGAGGATTATATGAGTGACCGCATCCAAGTAGGCACGTCACACAGTCCGTACTTATACTGGCAGGAAAAAGAGGCAATTTGGAGGCCCTTGCACAAACTGGCTTTATTCTACCTAAGTTGCCCTCCCACAAGTGTGTACTCCGAAAGAGTGTTTAGTGCCGCCGCTCACCTTGTCAGCAATCGGCGTACGAGGTTACATCCAGAAAATGTGGAGAAGATGATGTTCATTAAAATGAATTATAATCAATTCCTCCGCGGAGACATTGACCAGCAGCAATTGCCTCCACAAAGTACACAGGGAGCTGACATGGTGGATTCCAGTGGGGACGAATTGATAATCTGTGAGGAGGGGGATGTACACGGTGATATATCGGAGGATGATGATGAGGTGGACATCTTGCCTCTGTAGAGCCAGTTTGTGCAAGGAGAGATTAATTGCTTCTTTTTTGGTGGGGGTCCAAACCAACCCGTCATTTCAGTCACAGTCGTGTGGCAGACCCTGTCACTGAAATGATGGGTTGGTTAAAGTGTGCATGTCCTGTTTTGTTTATACAACATAAGGGTGGGTGGGAAGGGCCCAAGGACAATTCCATCTTGCACCTCTTTTTTCTTTTATTTTTCTTTGCGTCATGTGCTGTTTGGGGAGGGTTTTTTGGAAGGGACATCCTGCGTGACACTGCAGTGCCACTCCTAGATGGGCCCGGTGTTTGTGTCGGCCACTAGGGTCGCTTATCTTTCTCACACAGTCAGCTACCTCATTGCGCCTCTTTTTTTCTTTGCGTCATGTGCTGTTTGGGGAGGGTTTTTTGGAAGGGACATCCTGCGTGACACTGCAGTGCCACTCCTAGATGGGCCCGGTGTTTGTGTCGGCCACTAGGGTCGCTTATCTTTCTCACACAGTCAGCTACCTCATTGCGCCTCTTTTTTTCTTTGCGTCATGTGCTGTTTGGGGAGGGTTTTTTGGAAGGGACATCCTGCGTGACACTGCAGTGCCACTCCTAGATGGGCCAGGTGTTTGTGTCGGCCACTAGGGTCGCTAATCTTACTCACACAGCTACCTCATTGCGCCTCTTTTTTTCTTTGCGTCATGTGCTGTTTGGGGAGGGTTTTTTGGAAGGGACATCCTGCGTGACACTGCAGTGCCACTCCTAGATGGGCCCGGTGTTTGTGTCGGCCACTAGGGTCGCTTATCTTTCTCACACAGTCAGCTACCTCATTGCGCCTCTTTTTTTCTTTGCGTCATGTGCTGTTTGGGGAGGGTTTTTTGGAAGGGACATCCTGCGTGACACTGCAGTGCCACTCCTAGATGGGCCCGGTGTTTGTGTCGGCCACTAGGGTCGCTAATCTTACTCACACAGCTACCTCATTGCGCCTCTTTTTTTCTTTGCGTCATGTGCTGTTTGGGGAGGGTTTTTTGGAAGGGACATCCTGCGTGACACTGCAGTGCCACTCCTAGATGGGCCCGGTGTTTGTGTCGGCCACTAGGGTCGCTGAGCTTAGTCATCCAGCGACCTCGGTGCAAATTTTAGGACTAAAAATAATATTGTGAGGTGTAAGGTGTTCAGAATAGACTGAAAATGAGTGTTAATTATGGTTATTGAGGTTAATAATACTATGGGATCAAAATGACCCCCAAATTCAATGTTTTAAGATGTTTTTTAGGGTTTTTTGAAAAAACCACCCGAATCCAAAACACACCCGAATCCGACAAAAAAAATTCGGTGAGGTTTTGCCAAAACGCGGTCGAACCCAAAACACGGCCGCGGAACCGAACCCAAAACCAAAACACAAAACCCGAAAAATTTCAGGCGCTCATCTCTACTTTTAACCTGTCCATTAATACGGACACAGCTACCTCCCTGTGATGTACATTTTCCTTAATGTCCTCGACCCCAGTGTATCTAGCCATTTCCTGCAGTGCTCGATGGAAATATTCAGATGCCGTTTCACCTTCTTTTTGTCTTATGGAAAAGATTTTATTCCATTTGACAACAGTAGGGAAATATACTCCTAATTGCAGATTGATTTGTCGTACATTCTCCTGAGTGTATTCATCAGTGAGAGGTACTTCTGCGTCTAATCTACAATCAGTAAGGAATTTTGCGGGGTCAATATTGGAAGGTAAACATACTCGTAGCACTGTTCGCCAATCTTTGTTTGTGGGTTCGGTGGCGTTACCTAATTCTCGAATAAACCTCTGGCATGCGACTAGATCCTTTCTGGGATCGGGAAATTCAGACATAATTGTCCTCAATTCTGTCCGGGACCAAGGACAATGCATAGCAATGTTCCTGATGGGAGTGACTCCCTGAGCGTCAGTCTTCCCATTGGGGACTGCGATCACCCTGACAGGATTTAGTTCAATTACATCATTCTGGTTTGATTCTACAATGTGAGGTGCTATTGTCTCTGCATAATGTACGGTACCGTACTTACCTGTGGACACAACCTCACTTATCCCTCCGCTAGGGGGCCTTACTACTGCTCTTAATGGTTGGGCCGTGCCCACCTGAGTGTTCTGTATGGGGGCTGCTAGAGAGAGTGCCGATATCGCGCTGGGCTCATCTTCTTGCTCACAGTCCTGAGGAAAGTTTAAAATGGGATACAACTGGCAAGGGTTAGCGTTAGTACATTTATCAACTATACTCTTATCAGATACCAATATGCCATTGTCTGTAGCCACTTTCTCCCCCACAATATACGGTGGTGGTGGTGCGGTTGCCATCATTTTCCTGCTAGGTTTGGAACCTGCTGCGTAAGCTAGTTCCCTTTGCATATCGCCCTCTTGCTGCCATAAATTTAAACAATCTGTATGTCTAATCCTTTGTTTTCTGGATTTTATTAGACATATCCTACTCCTTACATTGTGTAGTACCTCTGGATCAAAACTACCTATCCCAGGAAATGATGCTTTATCCCCCACAGTCATTCGTGTCCATTCATCACAAAAGGTCTCAGTGTGGGGACCATACTTCCCCCACATTACCAACCGAGCTGACCCCTGGGTCTCAATTCTGCTGTCTGAACCCTGACTGAGGAATGTCCCTGTGTTGTGCACTTGGCTCCCATTGTGGACCCTTTTAACACGGGAAAATTTCCTAAAATGCTCCAAACACAATAGTCTAACGGTGGAAGTCCTCAAAGTTCTTCCACTAACTTCTTCTGCTCCGAGTACCATGGATCTGCCCTATTTAGCAGACACGTGTAGCCATTGCAGGCCCTACTTCGGCCTATATCCCCTGGGCCTTTAGGAGTAACTTACCGTACCCAGTGAATATCTGCCTAAAAGACAATTTTTACACAAATCACGCTTGCATGTGCTTTACACAACGCGTATGATGATGAGATTTACGCACAAATATGCAAAACTTCGTATCACGTTGCGCCACGTATTGCTCACACAACCGTGCGGTCCAATCGTACCGCTTATAGACACTTGCTATCTATAAGTTGTAGGATCACTGGAGTCTTCACACTGTGCTCCAAAACAGCCGGAGTGTAATACCAAGAAAACATCAACTTCACGAAGCTTTATCACACTCCGTTGCACGTGTTCACCTAGACCGTGCTCACCAAGTTCACCGAGTTTCACCGAGTTCACCAAGCTTACCAAGCGGGGTTCAATACATTCACACCTTTTTCAGCCCACACTAACACTCTATAGTTTTCTGATCAGAAAAATATCCTTCCCTGTTTACAGATAGCTTTCCCCAGAGGTAATACAGTAGAAAAGGTTTTATATAAACTAAATTTTGGAAACTGAGCAATTTGTGCTATTGTAGCGTGGCTACTGTTCCGCCCCTAAACTAAACAAAGCTATTGTGTAATTTGTACTTAGCAGGCGTACCCTTACGCACGTTGCGCAAACACGCGACCATACGTATGTCTTTACGTTGCGTACGCAGTCCCGTACTTTGTCCGAGACACGTGTACAAAAAACGTACGTCCGCAATAGTACAAATCCCACACTTCTATAAATGTAAGCGATATTACCTATAATCGTTTACTTAACACAACACAGTTTCTTTCTGTATAAACCTGTTTAACTAGGCCAGACTGTATTTGTGTTTTACGTTTACTTCCTTAATATTTATTCTATATTTTAACTAAATAGCAACAAATTTCTCCGTACAGGTCTAAATGAATCTAGTAATCAGTATTTATGGCAACAATGCGAGCAGGTATACAAATACAAAGTACAGGTGTATGCTTGTGTTGTGTGCGCATTTGGCGCCAAAATAGAAATTCACAGGCTTTTTTTAAAAATAGCTTTGCGTATTTACTTTACGGGTCCCACCAGCATCCCTACAAACCATGCAGAGCAAACGCCATCTAATCAGCAATAACTTAGGGTTTCCAGTGTATTCTACGGCCAGGAAAAGGTTCACGTAGGATACCCTTCCGCCCTTTGCTGATAGATAAAGTCTGCTTTAACCTGCTAGGCTGCGGGTATGAGGAAAAAACGGACGATGCCCCCAATTGATAATGTCGATATTATCTTAAACCATAAAGCTATTCCGTTAAACACACTTTTACCATGGAGCCGCTGCGGCCGCCAGACTTAATACACACGCTATGTACTTTGTACGCTATTTGCGTACAGAGTCCCGTACCGTGTACGTACTTAGCGTACAAACGCCGCGCTGGGGGTACAAAGTACACACAGCGCGCACACACTCTTGATATACTTTAAACCTTATTAGTAATGCAATGTAATGATATTATTACACTCTAAACCTTATGCAGCAAAGCACTGCAATGATGTTACACCTTAAACCTTATGCAGCGCTGACGGTACAAAGTACCCGCAGCGTGTACACAACTTATCAATACACTTTTAAACCTTATACAGTTAGGTAATATAATACGTTTTAAACCCTAGCAGGGAAAAGAGGACACAACACCGATTTGTAGTTAAACACTGGGCTCCGACACCTCAGCGTATATATCTGGAAGGGGATAACAATACAATTTATACACTACAATACAACAGAGTAAATGGCTACAGTCAATGTACATACGTGAGAATATTCGCATGCGCTTCCTGGTCCAGTCCTCCGCTCATCAGGTAGATAGCGTTCAGAGTCTTCTGACCGGCCAGGCAGCAACAGGCTTTTTATACACTACTTCCAAAAGCAATACAATGGATACTGTAATCCCTTTGTCCATTGGAAACAGGGATGCATCTTTACAGTACAGGAGAGGTCATAGGTTGATTTGAAAAGGTGGGCGATGTCTTTCTCAACTGCTCTTGTGGGTGGTCTCCTCTGGATTCCCGCCGCATACATAATATACAGTAAATACAGTTTATATCTATATTCTGTTTCTGCACATAACTATCAGCAGGAACATACGATCTTCCTCTAACCAACACCGGAATGTTACCCTTAAAATATCCTACAGCTGGATACCAGACATCACCTTATAACCTAAGTCTGTCCCTTCCTATCATGTAAAGGCGAATCCCTTAGTCCTGGAATCATTTAAATTGTTGATACTTGCTGATGTGGTGCAGGGGGACTATGTGTACAATGTGCACTATTTGGGTTAAATATGTAATGTTCTGATAACCCTCTATGCGCTCACAGACTCCGCCGTAAATACCCACACCACGCGCAGGACCGCGGGAGCGACCATACGCAAATTGCGGATATGTGCACGCACGGCGGAACAAGTGCACGCGCAGCGGGCATGTGTGTGTTGTTAGTACGTGGTGTGTGTACTACAATATTTTTCGACTTTGACAAACCATTCCCGAAAAGGTGCAACAAATGGGAAACCTATCTGTAGCCTTCTGTCCTCTGAATATTGTGTACACTATTAGATAGACGCCTGATGTGTAAATAAATGTACTGACAAGAAGTAATCTCCGTCCATAATTAAACAATACATGTGTGTATATACCCAATACAAGCATAGTCATTGATAATATATAATGAATGACACTCTCAAGCTGTTAAATAAACGTATTTAGCGTGTGAAAGTGAGGCACAGGTCTCAATACATCTCAGAGTACACACAACATCAAAGAGAAAATTACATTTTGTTCTCATAGTTATATAATAAAGGGAAACGTGTGGAGCAAACATCTTTCCCTTTATATATATATATATATATATATATATATACACACATTATATTTAATTTGTGAAATCTATTTTAACCTCTATATTTTGCTGCTGTTAAATTATTCTTTAGACGGAATTTTAATAAAAGCATTAAAAGTGATATTTTAACTCTTTTTGTGTACAACTTGCCGACACATCCCCCTTTTCTTTTGTGTTTCTATGTATATGACTGGCAGAGTGTGACAGGCAGTGGGTAATGCCGGGGAGAGCAACAGGCATTGCATGGCAGAGAATGTTCTGGAGACAGGCAGTGGTGACTGGGACAGGGTGACCGGGATAGACAGAGGGTGATGGGGACAGGCAGAAGGTGACAGGCAGTATGTGATACCAGGGAAAGAGTGACAGGCATTGGGTGGTGGAGAATGTGATGGAGATAGGCAGTGGGTGACAGGGAGAGGGTGACGGGGACAGGCAGAATGTGACAGGCATTGGGTGATGCCAGGCAGAGTGACAGGCATTGGTTGATGACAGGGAGAGAGTGACAGGCATTGGGTGATGGAGAGAAGCAGTGGGTGACAGGGAGAGGGTGACGGTGACAGGCAGTGGGTGATGCCAGGGAGAGTGTGACAGGTATTGGTTAATGCCGGGGAGAGAATGTGATGGAGAGAAGCAGTGGGGGACAGTGGGAAGCAGTGGGTGAGAGGGAGACGGGGACAGGCAGTGGGTGATGCCAGGGAGAGTGTGACAGGTATTGGGTAATCCCGGGGAGAGAATGTGATGGAGAGAAGCAGTGGGTGACAGGGAGAGGGTGATGGTGACAGGCAGAAGGTGACAGGCATTGGGTGATGACAGGGAGAGTGTGACAGGCATTGGGTAATGGAGAGAAGCAGTGGGTGATGCCAGGGAGAGTGTGACAGGTATTGGGTAATGCCGGGGAGAGAATGTGATGGAGAGAAGCAGTGGGTGACAGGGAGAGGGTGACGGTGACAGCCAGGTGGGTGATGGAGAGAAGCAGTGGGTGACAGGGAGAGGGTGACTGTGACAGGCAGTGGGTGATGGAGAGAAGCAGTGGGTGACAGGGAGAGGGTGACGGTGACAGGCAGTGGGTGATGCCAGGGAGAGTGTGACAGGTATTGGGTAATGCCGGGGAGAGAATGTAATGGAGAGGAGCAATGGATGACAGGGGGAAGCTGTGGGTGAAAGGGTGATGGGCAGTGTGTGACAAATATTGCGATTTACTTACCTGGGCCCAGAACTGCAGCATTAAGAAAGCGGCTCTTACTTGAGTTGTAAAGCCTCAGCCAGAGAAGAACTGGAAGCTGTGGTCAGAGCAATCAGGAGAGGGAGATGCTGGGAGGAGAGGAGATTGTGGCCGGACCGTCACCGCGCTGACAGCAGCTCAGCTCCAGCTGCTGATTCTTACTCTGCCGCTATACCTTTGTCTGTCTGCAGACAGTGACAGTTGCACACAGTGATGGACACTGAAGGGTAGATGCAGGGCTGGGAAACCCATTTCTCTGAATAACCAGATAACAGGCGTGTGCACACGCTGCTGTGATAACGCCTGGTATCACAGTGTACAGTAATATTGTAGTAACCACAGATCATCTGTGGATGTAGGCGTGCTCAAATCCTTCTGTCTAACTGGATAAGGAGAGACACCAACCTACAGTAGGTATATAACAGGTGCTGGTGGTGTGTATAACCTAACCTGCTACTTGGGTGGGGTTAGTCAGACCCCTGTAAACAACAATTGGGGCATATATTCACTTCCAGGACTTCTTGTTCTTCTTTACGCTGAAGATAGTTCTTAATGACATTGGCTGTATATTTGGGGTCGTTGTCCTGCTGCAGAATAAATTTGGAGCCAATCAGACGCCTCCCTGATGGTGTCACATGATGGATAAGTATCTGCCTGTATTTCTCTGCCTTGAGGACACCATTAATCCTGACCAAATCCCCAACTCCATCTGCTGAAATACAGCCCCAAACCTGCAAGGAACCTCCACCCTGTGTCACTGTTCCTGCAGTCTCTCATTATTGTACCGTTCTCCAGTCCTCCGGGGAACACACGGTCTCTGTTACATCCAAATATTTCACATTGTGACTCCTCAGTCCAGAGCACCTGCCGCCATTTTTTTCACCCCAGTTGGCCTTGTTGACACGTGGAAGGTATGGCTGTTTTGCTGCAATTATTCCATGAAGACCACTTCTGGCCAGACTTCTCGGAATAGTAGATGGGTGGACCTGGGTCCCACTGGTGTCTGCCGGGTCTGAGCTGGCGACACTGCCGGACGTCTTCTGTTTTGGAAGAGAAGTAACCATGATGTGTCTTTCATCTGATGCACTGTTTGCTTGTCCGACCACTGAGCCCATGGTCCTAAACGTTGCCCCTTTCTTTGTGCTTCAATGCTGAGAAATACAGGCAGATAGAGATATATATATATATATATATATATATATATATTGTAACGCTGTAAGGGAACAAGGTGCCGTTTCCTGGGGTAAATGGCACCTTGCAGCAGCTGAGGAATCATACAAGTCCAGTTTAATAAAACTGGTCGTGGACAGTTGCACCATAAACCGAAAATAAAACAAACACCAAAAGAAAATACCTTTCCTGTCCGGCACTAACTAAACACAAGACGTTCCTGTCTCTAAACAAAAACACAGAGTTTTCCAGTCAACACCGTATAGCTCACATGTATAAGGAAGCGTATCTCTCTCACAGAGATCCTGCAGTCTGCACACACTAATCAGGCCAGCAGCTCTATAACCCACTTACACAGCTGAAACCCTGATTAGCCCTCTGTGAGGCCAGAGACCCGAACTGGGCCCAATGTCTGGAACTTGCCCTATCTCTCTCTCAGGGCCCTTATCCAGCTTTTCCAATAAACTGAAAAGGTTCTGACAAAACAAAACATTTTCCTAGAAGTTTCCATTTTTCTAATACAGGTAAGAACCTGGGACAAACATACCTGCCCTCAAACACTATTCCAGTGTTCTTGTCACACTATATATATATATATATATATATATATAAATATATATATTTTGATAGAGCCACATTTATTTCCTCTCCAATTCCCAGGTTCAGTGTGAACGGGGTCACCCCAGGGATCTCCCAGGTCCTAGGTGTAATGTGAAAGGGGGTCTCCAGGTCTGAGCTAGGAAATCATGCCTTCTTATGTCTGAAAGTGGTGTAATGTACACAGATAGTCATTGGAGTATAGCCAGGCTTACCATACTGTCCTTTTAAACTGGGACACTAATAAATGACACAGGTTCTGTGGCTGGCTGACATCAAGTCTGCATTTTATATGGTTTTAGTCAGCCACAGAACCTGTATATAGCAGATACTTGCAGATTAATCTTGTAGCCAGTAAGGTAGCCACACCTGGAGCATCGAGACTACGCAGGTACTCACAGTGGCAGACGTGCGGCATACAGGGAATACCCCGCAGAACCAGACATCTGAAAATGACCTGACACAGGGCGAGCAGGAGGCACGGACCACAGTCTTACACAGGGAATCTGCCACAGAGTATCAGTCACAGGCAGTGGCGGGCTGGCTAGCGGGGCAGGGTGCCAGATGCCCCCCAGGACAGTGCAATTTTAGTATTCCGGGGCCACACCCCGTCCCTGATGGCAACTGCTGCTCAGCTAGGGAAAGAGATCTGAGAGAGACTAAGCTGAGCAGCAGGGGCTTCCCAAAAATGGCTGCCCCCATAGTATGCTACAAAAAAATGGCCACCATCAGCAAATGGTGAGCAGAGTTTCCTTTCATGAAACCCAAGAGGTGAGAGAGTGGGGAAAGAGGGTGGAGCTTACAGGGAGTTGCAGGGAGAGTTAGAGAGAAGGCTGAGGGAAGAGGAGCTGAAGAATAAAAGACAGAGGTAAATGGCAGAGTTAGAGATGGCACATCGGTGGGTTATCTATCAATGGTCACCATTGATGGATAACCTCGATGGTGTAAACAATCTGTAAGGGAACCATTGATGGTTTTACCCATCGATGATCACCCCCTCATCACTGTAAAATGAACTGTGGGCTAATCAGAGCAAGGGGGAGTGGCTTTGTGGGTGTCAGGGGGTGGGGCTAAGCTCCATGCCTAGACACTTTGATGGAAAAAAATAATAATTCGGTAGCACTGAACCATCGATGGTGGGAAACCGTCTGGTTCTCCACCATTGATAGTAAAAGTATTCAACGTCGGTCAGAGACCGTTGATGATTTCAAATCATCGATGGTCGATGGCCATCCCTAGGCAGAGTTTTTTTTATTGTGCCCAGGATCAGAGGGAAGACAGACAAGGCAGAATTGAAGAGTGCTCCAGAAGGGGGTGGAGAGCCTGTCTTCAGAAACCGGGTAAGTGCCCTGGGGGAGGGGGGGATTTTGGGGCTTATATACAGTATGTGTATATCTATCTATCTATCTATCTATCTATCTATCTATCTAGCTATCTATCAGCATAAATAGACCCTGAACCACGTGACAAGCCGCTCCTCCAGCGTGGAACTATGTGGACTTATCGCTTAAATACTCTGCAGCCCAGTGGTCTGAATGAATACCTTTCTTTTAACAGTTTTTTTCTAGCTCAATACGTGATGTATTTCTGCAATTTGTTTCCAAGCGATTCAGATGTAATGTTGGCTACATACTGTATGTATATGCTAGAATGTAACTATATTGATTGTTACAGTGTCTGTTCCAACTGTTGTGTCAATACTTTACCTGTTACATAGGATTTCTATGAGCTGCAGAACAAAGTGGTCTCCATGGTGATGTTTGTACACACTTATCTGACTTCAGTGGCGGCCCACGATTGGTGATGGTGTCAGCAGCACCACCATGGTGTTTGGTGCTCCTCTGGGGCTGTGTTCATTGGGTGATGGTTGTTTTATAAGGTGACACATGTTTTGTACTTGTTATTCTTGATGACGGTTTTGTGATAAAACCGAAACGTAGAAGCAACTATGGGACGGCTCCTGTGTAGTAAAGACTGGCCCCAATGTAGATACACAGCAGTGCTATATGTCCTGGTGGCAGACCCCCTCTGTGGAACCAGCCACCTTACAGCATGTTCTGCACCTTGGCTGTGATGCCAGATCAGTCAATGGCTGACACATCCCTCCTCCCCCACCAGCCAAATATCTGATCCGGCCCAGCTCCGTGGAATATAATGTGAATTGGGGGCACTCGGTGGTATATAATGTGAATTGGTGGCACTCTGTGGCTTATAATGAAAATTGGAGGCACTCTGTAGCATATAATGTGAATTGGAGGCACTCTGTGGCATATAATGTGAATTGGAGGCACTCTGTGGCATATAATGTGAATTGGAGGCACTGTGTGACATATAATGTGAATTGGGGGCACTCTGTGGCATATAATTTGAATTGGTGGCACTCTGTGGCATATAATAAAAATTGGAGACACTCTTTGGTATATAATGTGAATTGGGGGCACTCTGTGGTGTATAATGTGAATTGGGGGCACTCTGCGGCATATAATGTGAATTGGGGCACTATGGGGCATATAATGTGTATTGGGGGCACTCTGTGACATGTAATGTGAATTGGGGGCACTCTGTGACATGTAATGTGAATTGGGGCACTCTGTGGCATATAATGTGAATTTGGGGCACTCTGTGGCATATAATGTGAAATGGGGGCACTCTGTGACATGTAATGTGAATTGGGGGCACTCTGTGACATGTAATGTGAATTGGGGGCATTCTGTGACATGTAATGTGTGTTGGGGCACTCTGTGACATATAATGTGAATTGGGGGCACTCTGTGGCATATAATGTGTATTGGGGGCACTCTGTGACATGTAATGTGTATTGGGGGCACTCTGTGACATGTAATGTGAATTGGGGGCACTCTGTGGCATATAATGTGTATTGGGGCACTCTGTGACATGTAATGTGAATTGGGGGCACTCTGTGGCATATAATGTGTATTGGGGCACTCTGTGGCATATAATGTGAATTGGGGGCACTCTGACATGTAATGTGAATTGGGGCACTCTGTGGCATATAATGTGTATTGGGGGCACTCTGGCATATAATGTGTATTGGGGCACTCTGTGGCATATAATGTGAATTGGGGCACTCTGTGGCATATAATGTGTATTGGGGCACTCTGTGACATGTAATGTGTATTGGGGGCACTCTGTGGCCTATAATGTGTATTTGTGTATTGGGGCACTTTGTGGCATATAATGTGTATTGGGGGCACTCTGTGGCATACAATGTGTATTGGGGCACTCTGTGGCATACAATATACATTTTTTAAGAAGCCTAACATCTCAGTTTCAGTTGGTGACAAAATGTAAAAAAAAACACACCTTTAAACCACACCCAAATTACGCAATCCGTGCCCTTACCATTGCCACTTCCATTTTTACTTTGCATTCGCTGGTTGCAAAGCCGGGCTACTTGCTTGTGTCTGCCTTCCAGGCTGAATGTTGCTGGCCAGCCCCTGGTTACAGGTTAGACTTGAAGTTCTGGCCCAGATTGCAGTTCAGACACTAGATAGTCACAAGGTGCAGCCCACAGCTGCCTGACTGCAGGGACACAGACCAGAGTGTGCTAGAAGCACCAGAGCAAAAACCAACTTCCAGGGGAAGGGAGGAGCAACTGCACAGATTGTGACAGACCCCTTTTGTATTATAATAATAATAATAATAATAATAATAATAATAATAATAATAATAATCTGTCCCACCTTAAACCATTTGACACATTTTAAAAGTAAGCTTCTAGATTGTCCCTCTGCCCACTAATACCTTCTCCACTGCTACTAAAGACCGGGTTATTGCTGTGATAACCCAGGATTGGGTCAGTGGTAAGAAGGGTTACCCCTGTCCCAGTGACCCGGAATCCATACCGGCTAGCGTGCAGGGTTGGTCCCGGTGCAGTGTAAATAGGTAAGCCAGGTTGATGGGACCTGGCACTAGTTTACAGCATAGCAAGAGCCGGCGCTAGGAGATGAAGTCCTCGCCAAGTGCCGGCACTGGTCAGGTGGGCAGTACATTCACCCACCCAAGTCCAGCCGCCACTCTGAAAGGGGTCTCTGCCGGGTGGCACCCAGGTTGGAACTGTGCACAATATCCCGTGGGTCCAGGACGGTCTCCCACGTTTTCATGCACTTCTCCCAGATCTCATTCTGTAGGAAATCTGCCACCAGCCCCGCGTATACTGTAGGCATAGCTAATTGGATAGGCAAATTCTCGGGTCTGGGAGTGTTTGGGAAAACGCAGGCGTGGCCAGGCGTTTGCAGGGTGGGTGTCTGACGTCAATTCTGGGACCTTTGTCGCAGCAATCATCGCACATTGGGTGTGATTCCGAGTTGTTCGCTCGCTAGCTGCTTTTAGCAGCATTGCACACGCTAAGCCGCCGCCTACTGGGAGTGTATCTTAGCTTATCAGAATTGCGAACGAAAGCTTCGCTAATTTTCTCGTAACAATTACCCCGCAGTTTCTGAGTAGCTCCAGACTTACTCCTACATTGCGACCAGCTCAGTCCTTTTCGTTCCTGGTTTGACGTCACAAACACACCCAGCGTTCGCCCCCAGCCACTCCCCCTTTTATCCAGCCACTCCCGCGTTTTGGAACTCGAACGCCTGCGTTTTTCCGCACACTCCCATAAAACGTCCAGTTTCCGCCCAGAAACACCCACTTCCTGTCAATCACACTACGATCAGCAGAGCGATGAAAAAGCTTCGTAATGCCGTGAGTAAGATACCGAACTTTTGTGTAAAATAACTAAGCACATGCGCTCTGCGAACATTGCGCATGCGCAGTTAGCGGATAATCGCAGTATAGCGAAAATCGTCAACGAGCGAACAACTCTGAATGACCCCCAGAATAATTAACTACAGGACTGGTCTTGTTTTGCACAAAATGTTTTTGTACCGCTTGGCCACACAGGCGATCGCACACTTGCAAAGCGAAAATACACTCCCCCGTGGGCGGCGACTATGCGTTTGCACGGCTACTAAAAGTAGCTAGCGAGCGATCAACTCGGAATGAGGGCCATGCTGCGGTGTTGTGTTAGGAGGATGCCAGTCTGTGTATGAGGTTACAAGTTATCATGGATACTCCTGTGTAACCCATCTATGATCCTTATATGGTCACACAGGAAGTATGAGGGCCAGGTAATGTCTCTCTGAAGCTTCTCCTCCACAGGGGACAATCAGGACTTAAACCAATTTCCCTGTCATTGTTCCTTCTGTTTACTGTCCTGTTACATCCTGGTCTCTGACAGACAACACGGAGCCTGACCCAGCATGTGGTCAGCAGGAGAAGGCCAGCTGTGGGAGGGAGTCGGGAAATACCTGAGGTGGGATCCCACCAATCAGGAACCTGTGTCCTCCCCGGGTGAGCGCGGCATGATGGGCATTTGTCAGAGCCGGCCCTAACCAATATGATGCCCTAGGCAATATTTTGGCTGGTGCCCCCTAACACCACCGCTAGTTCTGCAGGAGATACCTGGCATGAGTCAGCTGGCAGCTCTGCTAACATCGGGTGCCTTTTGTTTATGAAAATGCATCATATTATTTGCATTACTATGTGGCTAGGATGCACAAGCAGCTTCTGCTGATTAAAATGATATGTTGCATGCCTATATTCTGTGTGCGACTGTGGTTGTATCTGCATACGAAATGCTACATTACAGTGATTTCCAGGAATACACTGCAACGTAGCATTTCGTATGCAGATACAGCCGCAGTCACGCACAGAATATAGGCATGCCGCATATCATTTTAATCAGCAGAAGCTGCTGGTGCCCCTAAGCATACCAAATGCCCTAGGCATTTGCCTAGTTTGCCTATGCCTAAGGTCGGCTCTGTGGAATGTTATAAAAGAGGTTGCGCAGGTCAGCTCCGCATGTTAGTCGCAGGACTCTGGCTAAGGGGTGATTCTCTGCCAGGGTACCTTGTGGAACGCATCAACAGTGCTGTGTGGACTTATATGTACTTACTACTGCATGGACTAACCTGCTATCACTGCTGTGTGGACTCAGTGATAGTCCTGCTGTGTGGACCTGTTTATCTGGAACTTCTGTGTGGAATTGTGGTGGAACTAAGGGTCTGATTCAAACCTGATCGATCCTCTGCAAATTTATAGAGGTCTGCGATCAGATAGTCGCCGCCCATAGAGAGTGAAAACCCGCCCAGTGCAAGTGTGTGAATGCATGCGTACGCCGTGCGAAAACCTCGCCAGACAGCGGACAGCTGCAAATCCGTTCACAACTCACTGTCCATTAAATGATTTCTCTATTCTGTACAGTCTGTGTGTAGCCCGGGACTTACTCCTACAGTGCCATGGAATCAGGCTGGAGCTGACGTCACACACCCGCCCTGAAAACGCTTGGGCACGCCTGCGTTATTTTCTGACACTCCCAGAAAACAGCCAGTTACCACCCCCAAACGTCCGCTTCCTGCATACACCTAGCGATTGAAATTTTGGCATGCGCATTGCATTGCAT
The DNA here is from genome assembly GCF_028390025.1 of Pseudophryne corroboree. Taxonomy (NCBI): domain Eukaryota; kingdom Metazoa; phylum Chordata; class Amphibia; order Anura; family Myobatrachidae; genus Pseudophryne; species Pseudophryne corroboree. The sequence continues at coordinate 14,242 of NW_026970204.1, read as the reverse complement.
ACACATATGCAGTCATTCGATAATCAGCCACTGTGCGATTTCACACAACAGCGCTCAGGTCTGAATTACTCCCTAAATCTGGGACTTACTATCTGGACGGTTACCTGCATATTGTTTCTTTGCTACATTTACCTCTGGTTCCTGTGTGTTATCTACTCCTGTGTCCGGAGATAAATTCATCATTACTTTGGTTTCATCTGCTCTGTCTGATTAGAAATATCTTCACACTCTCTCTTCCTCCTCTCTCTTGTATCTCTGATCCCCCTCTTCTTCCTCTCTTCCTCTCCCCTATATGTTTCCCTGCTCCCCCTCTTCCTCCTCTTTCCTGTATGTATTCCTGCTCTCCCTCTTCCTCCTCTCTCCTGTATGTATTCCTGCTCTCCCTCTTCCTCCTCTCTCCTGTATGTATCCCTCCTCTCCCTCTTCCTCCTCTCTCCTGTATGTATCCCTGTTCTCCCTCTTCCTCCTCTCTCCTGTATGTATTCCTCCTCTCCCTCTTCTTCCTCTCTCCTGTATGTATTCCTGCTCTCCCTCTTCCTCCTCTCTCCTGTATGTATTCCTCCTCTCCCTCTTCCTCCTCTCTCCTGTATGTATTCCTCCTCTCCCTCTTCCTCCTCTCTCCTGTATGTATTCCTCCTCTCCCTCTTCCTCCTCTCTCCTGTATGTATTCCTGCTCTCCCTCTTCCTCCTCTCTCCTGTATGTATTCCTGCTCTCCCTCTTCCTCCTCTCTCCTGTATGTATTCCTGCTCTCCCTCTTCCTCCTCTCTCCTGTATGTATCCCTCCTCTCCCTCTTCCTCCTCTCTCCTGTATGTATTCCTGCTCTCCCTCATCCTCCTCTCTCCTGTATGTATCCCTGCTCTCCCTCTTCCTCCTCTCTCCTGTATGTATTCCTGCTCTCCCTCTTCCTCCTCTCTCCTGTATGTATTCCTGCTCCCTCTTCCTCCTCTCTCCTGTATGTATTCCTCCTCTCCCTCTTCCTCCTCTCTCCTGTATGTATTCCTGCTCTCCCTCTTCCTCCTCTCTCCTGTATGTATTCCTGCTCTCCCTCTTCCTCCTCTCTCCTGTATGTATCCCTGCTCTCCCTCTTCCTCCTCTCTCCTGTATGTATTCCTGCTCTCCCTCTTCCTCCTCTCTCCTGTATGTATCCCTGCTCTCCCCCTTCCTCCTCTCTCCTGTATGTATCCCTGCTCTCCCTCTTCCTCCTCTCTCCTGTATGTATCCCTGCTCTCCCTCTTCCTCCTCTCTCCTGTATGTATTCCTGCTCTCCCTCTTCCTCCTCTCTCCTGTATGTATCCCTGCTCTCCCTCTTCCTCCTCTCTCCTGTATGTATCCCTGCTCTCCCTCTTCCTCCTCTCTCCTGTATGTATCCCTCCTCTCCCTCATCCTCCTCTCTCCTGTATGTATCCCTGCTCTCCCTCTTCCTCCTCTCTCTTGTATGTATTCCTGCTCTCCCTCTTCCTCCTCTCTCCTGTATGTATTCCTGCTCTCCCTCTTCCTCCTCTCTCCTGTATGTATCCCTGCTTCCCTCTTCCTCCTCTCTCCTGTATGTATTCCTCCTCTCCCTCTTCCTCCTCTCTCCTGTATGTATTCCTGCTCTCCCTCTTCCTCCTCTCTCCTGTATGTATTCCTGCTCTCCCTCTTCCTCCTCTCTCCTGTATGTATTCCTGCTCTCCCTCTTCCTCCTCTCTCCTGTATGTAGTCCTGCTCTCCCTCTTCCTCCTCTTTCCTGTATGTATCCCTGCTCTCCCTCTTCCTCCTCTCTCCTGTATGTATCCCTGCTCTCCCTCTTCCTCCTCTCTCCTGTATGTATTCCTGCTCTCCCTCTTCCTCCTCTCTCCTGTATGTATTCCTGCTCTCCCTCTTCCTCCTCTCTCCTGTATGTATTCCTGCTCTCCCTCTTCCTCCTCTCTCCTGTATGTATTCCTGCTCTCCCTCTTCCTCCTCTCTCCTGTATGTATTCCTGCTCTCCCTCTTCCTCCTCTCTCCTGTATGTATTCCTGCTCTCCCTCTTCCTCCTCTCTCCTGTATGTATTCCTGCTCTCCATCTTCCTCCTCTCTCCTGTATGTATCCCTGCTGTCCCTCTTCCTCCTCTCTCCTGTATGTATTCCTGCTCCCCCTCTTCCTCCTCTCTCCTGTATGTATTCCTGCTCTCCCTCTTCCTCCTCTCTCCTGTATGTATTCCTGCTCTCCCTCTTCCTCCTCTCTCCTGTATGTATTCCTCCTCTCCCTCTTCCTCCTCTCTCCTGTATGTATTCCTGCTCTCCCTCTTCCTCCTCTCTCCTGTATGTATTCCTGCTCTCCCTCTTCCTCCTCTCTCCTGTATGTATTCCTCCTCTCCCTCTTCCTCCTCTCTCCTATATGTATTCCTGCTGTCCCTCTTCCTCCTCTTTCCTGTATGTATTCCTGCTCTCCCTCTTCCTCCTCTCTCCTGTATGTATTCCTGCTCTCCCTCTTCCTCCTCTCTCCTGTATGTATTCCTGCTCTCCCTCTTCCTCCTCTCTCCTGTATGTATTCCTCCTCTCCCTCTTCCTCCTCTCTCCTGTATGTATTCCTGCTCTCCCTCTTCCTCCTCTCTCCTGTATGTATTCCTGCTCTCCCTCTTCCTCCTCTCTCCTGTATGTATTCCTCCTCTCCCTCTTCCTCCTCTCTCCTATATGTATTCCTGCTCTCCCTCTTCCTCCTCTCTCCTGTATGTATTCCTGCTCTCCCTCTTCCTCCTCTCTCCTGTATGTATTCCTCCTCTCCCTCTTCCTCCTCTCTCCTGTATGTATCCCTGCTCTCCCTCTTCCTCCTCTCTCCTGTATGTATCCCTGCTCTCCCTCTTCCTCCTCTCTCCTGTATGTATCCCTCCTCTCCCTCATCCTCCTCTCTCCTGTATGTATCCCTGCTCTCCCTCTTCCTCCTCTCTCCTGTATGTATTCCTGCTCTCCCTCTTCCTCCTCTCTCCTGTATGTATTCCTGCTCCCTCTTCCTCCTCTCTCCTGTATGTATTCCTCCTCTCCCTCTTCCTCCTCTCTCCTGTATGTATTCCTGCTCTCCCTCTTCCTCCTCTCTCCTGTATGTATTCCTGCTCTCCCTCTTCCTCCTCTCTCCTGTATGTATCCCTGCTCTCCCTCTTCCTCCTCTCTCCTGTATGTATTCCTGCTCTCCCTCTTCCTCCTCTCTCCTGTATGTATCCCTGCTCTCCCCCTTCCTCCTCTCTCCTGTATGTATCCCTGCTCTCCCTCTTCCTCCTCTCTCCTGTATGTATCCCTGCTCTCCCTCTTCCTCCTCTCTCCTGTATGTATCCCTCCTCTCCCTATTCCTCCTCTCTCCTGTATGTATCCCTGCTCTCCCTCTTCCTCCTCTCTCCTGTATGTATCCCTGCTCTCCCTCTTCCTCCTCTTTCCTGTATGTATCCCTGCTCTCCCTCTTCCTCCTCTCTCCTGTATGTATCCCTCCTCTCCCTCTTCCTCCTCTCTCCTGTATGTATTCCTCCTCTCCCTCTTCCTCCTCTCTCCTGTATGTATTCCTGCTCTCCCTCTTCCTCCTCTCTCCTGTATGTATTCCTGCTCTCCCTCTTCCTCCTCTCTCCTGTATGTATTCCTGCTCTCCCTCTTCCTCCTCTCTCCTGTATGTAGTCCTGCTCTCCCTCTTCCTCCTCTTTCCTGTATGTATCCCTGCTCTCCCTCTTCCTCCTCTCTCCTGTATGTATCCCTGCTCTCCCTCTTCCTCCTCTCTCCTGTATGTATTCCTGCTCTCCCTCTTCCTCCTCTCTCCTGTATGTATTCCTGCTCTCCCTCTTCCTCCTCTCTCCTGTATGTATTCCTGCTCTCCCTCTTCCTCCTCTCTCCTGTATGTATTCCTGCTCTCCCTCTTCCTCCTCTCTCCTGTATGTATTCCTGCTCTCCCTCTTCCTCCTCTCTCCTGTATGTATTCCTGCTCTCCCTCTTCCTCCTCTCTCCTGTATGTATTCCTGCTCTCCCTCTTCCTCCTCTCTCCTGTATGTATCCCTGCTGTCCCTCTTCCTCCTCTCTCCTGTATGTATTCCTGCTCCCCCTCTTCCTCCTCTCTCCTGTATGTATTCCTGCTCTCCCTCTTCCTCCTCTCTCCTGTATGTATTCCTGCTCTCCCTCTTCCTCCTCTCTCCTGTATGTATCCCTGCTGTCCCTCTTCCTCCTCTCTCCTGTATGTATTCCTGCTCTCCCTCTTCCTCCTCTCTCCTGTATGTAGTCCTGCTCTCCCTCTTCCTCCTCTCTCCTGTATGTATCCCTCCTCTCCCTCTTCCTCCTCTCTCCTGTATGTAGTCCTGCTGTCCCTCTTCCTCCTCTCTCCTGTATGTATTCCTCCTCTCCCTCTTCCTCCTCTCTCCTGTATGTATTCCTCCTCTCCCTCTTCCTCCTCTCTCCTGTATGTATCCCTGCTCTCCCTCTTCCTCCTCTTTCCTGTATGTATCCCTGCTCTCCCTATTCCTCCTCTCTCCTGTATGTATCCCTCCTCTCCCTCTTCCTCCTCTCTCCTGTATGTATCCCTCCTCTCCCTCTTCCTCCTCTCTCCTGTATGTATTCCTGCTCTCCCTCTTCCTCCTCTCTCCTGTATGTATCCCTGCTCTCTCCCTCTTCCTCCTCTCTCCAGTATGTATTCCTGCTCTCCCTCTTCCTCCTCTCTCCTGTATGTATTCCTGCTCTCCCTCTTCCTCCTCTCTCCTGTATGTATTCCTGCTCTCCCTCTTTCTCCTCTTTCCTGTATGTATCCCTGCTCTCCCTCTTCCTCCTCTCTCCTGTATGTATTCCTGCTCTCCCTCTTCCTCCTCTCTCCTGTATGTATTCCTGTTCTCCCTCTTCCTCCTCTCTCCTGTATGTATCCCTGCTGTCCCTCTTCCTCCTCTCTCCTGTATGTATTCCTGTTCTCCCTCTTCCTCCTCTCTCCTGTATGTATTCCTCCTCTCCCTCTTCCTCCTCTCTCCTGTATGTATTCCTCCTCTCCCTCTTCCTCCTCTCTCCTGTATGTATCCCTGCTCTCCCTCTTCCTCCTCTTTCCTGTATGTATTCCTGCTCTCCCTCTTCCTCCTCTCTCCTGTATGTATTCCTGCTCTCCCTCTTCCTCCTCTCTCCTGTATGTATTCCTGCTCTCCCTCTTCCTCCTCTCTCCTGTATGTATTCCTGCTCTCCCTCTTCCTCCTCTCTCCTGTATGTATTCCTGCTCTCCCTCTTCCTCCTCTCTCCTGTATGTATTCCTGCTCTCCCTCTTCCTCCTCTCTCCTGTATGTATTCCTGCTCTCCCTCTTCCTCCTCTCTCCTGTATGTATCCCTGCTGTCCCTCTTCCTCCTCTCTCCTGTATGTATTCCTGCTCCCCCTCTTCCTCCTCTCTCCTGTATGTATTCCTGCTCTCCCTCTTCCTCCTCTCTCCTGTATGTATTCCTGCTCTCCCTCTTCCTCCTCTCTCCTGTATGTATCCCTGCTGTCCCTCTTCCTCCTCTCTCCTGTATGTATTCCTGCTCTCCCTCTTCCTCCTCTCTCCTGTATGTAGTCCTGCTCTCCCTCTTCCTCCTCTCTCCTGTATGTATCCCTCCTCTCCCTCTTCCTCCTCTCTCCTGTATGTAGTCCTGCTGTCCCTCTTCCTCCTCTCTCCTGTATGTATTCCTCCTCTCCCTCTTCCTCCTCTCTCCTGTATGTATTCCTCCTCTCCCTCTTCCTCCTCTCTCCTGTATGTATCCCTGCTCTCCCTCTTCCTCCTCTTTCCTGTATGTATCCCTGCTCTCCCTATTCCTCCTCTCTCCTGTATGTATCCCTCCTCTCCCTCTTCCTCCTCTCTCCTGTATGTATCCCTCCTCTCCCTCTTCCTCCTCTCTCCTGTATGTATTCCTGCTCTCCCTCTTCCTCCTCTCTCCTGTATGTATCCCTGCTCTCTCCCTCTTCCTCCTCTCTCCAGTATGTATTCCTCCTCTCCCTCTTCCTCCTCTCTCCTGTATGTATTCCTGCTCTCCCTCTTCCTCCTCTCTCCTGTATGTATCCCTGCTCTCCCTCTTCCTCCTCTCTCCTGTATGTATTCCTGCTCTCCCTCTTCCTCCTCTCTCCTGTATGTATTCCTGCTCTCCCTCTTCCTCCTCTCTCCTGTATGTATTCCTGCTCTCCCTCTTTCTCCTCTTTCCTGTATGTATCCCTGCTCTCCCTCTTCCTCCTCTCTCCTGTATGTATTCCTGCTCTCCCTCTTCCTCCTCTCTCCTGTATGTATTCCTGTTCTCCCTCTTCCTCCTCTCTCCTGTATGTATCCCTGCTGTCCCTCTTCCTCCTCTCTCCTGTATGTATTCCTGTTCTCCCTCTTCCTCCTCTCTCCTGTATGTATTCCTCCTCTCCCTCTTCCTCCTCTCTCCTGTATGTATTCCTCCTCTCCCTCTTCCTCCTCTCTCCTGTATGTATCCCTGCTCTCCCTCTTCCTCCTCTTTCCTGTATGTATCCCTGCTCTCCCTCTTCCTCCTCTCTCCTGTATGTATCCCTCCTCTCCCTCTTCCTCCTCTCTCCTGTATGTATCCCTCCTCTCTCTCTTCCTCCTCTCTCCTGTATGTATTCCTGCTCTCCCTCTTCCTCCTCTCTCCTGTATGTATTCCTGTTCTCCCTCTTCCTCCTCTCTCCTGTATGTATCCCTGCTCTCCCTCTTCCTCCTCTCTCCTGTATGTATCCTGCTCTCCCTCTTCCTCCTCTCTCCCTCTTCCTCCTCTCCTGTATGTCTCCCTGCTCTCCCTCTTCCTCCTCTCTCCTGTATGTTCTCCCTGCTCTCCCTCTTCCTCCTCTCTCCTGTATGTATTCCTGCTCTCTCCCTCTTCCTCCTCTCTCCTGTATGTATTCCTCCTCTCCCTCTTCCTCCTCTCTCCTGTATGTATTCCTGCTCTCCCTCTTCCTCCTCTCTCCTGTATGTATCCCTGCTCTCTCCCTCTTCCTCCTCTCTCCTGTATGTATTCCTGCTCTCCCTCTTCCTCCTCTCTCCTGTATGTCTCCCTGCTCTCCCTCTTCCTCCTCTCTCCTGTATGTATTCCTGCTCTCTCCCTCTTCCTCCTCTCTCCTGTATGTATTCCTCCTCTCCCTCTTCCTCCTCTCTCCTGTATGTCTCCCTGCTCTCCCTCTTCCTCTCTCTCCTGTATGTCTCCCTGCTCTCCTCTTCCTCCTCTCTCCTGTATGTATTCCTGCTCTCCCTCTTCCTCCTCTCTCCTGTATGTATTCCTCCTCTCCCTCTTCCTCCTCTCTCCTGTATGTATTCCTGCTCTCCCTCTTCCTCCTCTCTCCTGTATGTCTCCTGCTCTCCCTCTTCCTCCTCTCTCCTGTATGTATTCCTGCTCTCCCTCTTCCTCCTCTCTCCTGTATGTATTCCTCCTCTCCCTCTTCCTCCTCTCTCCTGTATGTATTCCTGCTCTCCCTCTTCCTCCTCTCTCCTGTATGTATCCCTGCTCTCTCCCTCTTCCTCCTCTCTCCTGTATGTATTCCTGCTCTCCCTCTTCCTCCTCTCTCCTGTATGTATCCCTGCTCTCCCTCTTCCTCCTCTCTCCTGTATGTATCCCTGCTCTCCCTCTTCCTCCTCTCTCCTGTATGTATCCCTGCTCTCCCTCTTCCTCCTCTCTCCTGTATGTATTCCTGCTCTCCCTCTTCCTCCTCTCTCCTGTATGTATCCCTGCTCTCCCTCTTCCTCCTCTCTCCTGTATGTATCCCTGCTCTCTCCCTCTTCCTCCTCTCTCCTGTATGTATTCCTGCTCTCCCTCTTCCTCCTCTCTCCTGTATGTATTCCTGCTCTCCCTCTTCCTCCTCTCTCCTGTATGTATTCCTGTTCTCCCTCTTCCTCCTCTCTCCTGTATGTATTCCTGCTCTCCCTCTTCCTCCTCTCTCCTGTATGTATCCTCCTCTCCCTCTTCCTCCTCTCTCCTGTATGTATCCTGCTCTCCCTCTTCCTCCTCTCTCCTGTATGTATCCTCCTCTCCCTCTTCCTCCTCTCTCCTGTATGTATTCCTGCTCTCCCTCTTCCTCCTCTCTCCTGTATGTATCCCTCCTCTCCCTCTTCCTCCTCTCTCCTGTATGTATCCCTGCTCTCCCTCTTCCTCCTCTCTCCTGTATGTATTCCTCCTCTCCCTCTTCCTCCTCTCTCCTGTATGTATTCCTGTCTCCCTCTTCCTCCTCTCTCCTGTATGTATTCCTGCTCTCCCTCTTCCTCCTCTCTCCTGTATGTATCCCTCCTCTCCCTCTTCCTCCTCTCTCCTGTATGTATCCCTGCTCTCCCTCTTCCTCCTCTCTCCTGTATGTATTCCTCCTCTCCCCTCTTCCTCCTCTCTCCTGTATGTATCCCTGTTCTCCCTCTTCCTCCTCTCTCCTGTATGTATTCCTCCTCTCCCTCTTCCTCCTCTCTCCTGTATGTATCCCTGCTCTCCCTCTTCCTCCTCTCTCCTGTATGTATCCCTGTTCTCCCTCTTCCTCCTCTCTCCTGTATGTATTCCTCCTCTCCTCTTCCTCCTCTTTCCTGTATGTATTCCTCCTCTCCCTCTTCCTCCTCTCTCCTGTATGTATCCCTGCTCTCCCTCTTCCTCCTCTCTCCTGTATGTATTCCTGCTCTCCCTCTTCCTCCTCTCTCCTGTATGTATTCCTCCTCTCCCTCTTCCTCCTCTCTCCTGTATGTATCCCTGCTCTCCCTCTTCCTCCTCTCTCCTGTATGTATTCCTGCTCTCCCTCTTCTCCTCTCTCCTGTATGTATTCCTGCTCTCCCTCTTCCTCCTCTCTCCTGTATGTATCCTCCTCTCCCTCTTCCTCCACTCTCCTGTATGTATTCCTGCTCTCCCTCTTCCTCCTCTCTCCTGTATGTATCCCTGCTCTCCCTCTTCCTCCTCTCTCCTGTATGTATTCCTCCTCTCCCTCTTCCTCCTCTCTCCTGTATGTATTCCTCCTCTCCCTCTTCCTCCTCTCTCCTGTATGTATCCTGCTCTCCCTCTTCCTCCTCTCTCCTGTATGTATTCCTCCTCTCCCTCTTCCTCCTCTCTCCTGTATGTATTCCTCCTCTCCCTCTTCCTCCTCTCTCCTGTATGTATTCCTCCTCTCCCTCTTCCTCCTCTCTCCTGTATGTATTCCTGCTCTCCCTCTTCCTCCTCTCTCCTGTATGTATCCCTGCTCTCCCTCTTCCTCCTCTCTCCTGTATGTATTCCTCCTCTCCCTCTTCCTCCTCTCTCCTGTATGTATTCCTCCTCTCCCTCTTCCTCCTCTCTCCTGTATGTATTCCTCTCTCCCTCTTCCTCCTCTCTCCTGTATGTATTCCTCCTCTCCCTCTTCCTCCTCTCTCCTGTATGTATCCCTGCTCTCCCTCTTCCTCCTCTCTCCTGTATGTATTCCTCCTCTCCCTCTTCCTCCTCTCTCCTGTATGTATTCCTCCTCTCCCTCTTCCTCCTCTCTCCTGTATGTATCCCTGTTCTCCCTCTTCCTCCTCTCTCCTGTATGTATTCCTCCTCTCCCTCTTCCTCCTCTCTCCTGTATGTATCCCTGCTCTCCCTCTTCCTCCTCTCTCCTGTATGTATCCCTGTTCTCCCTCTTCCTCCTCTCTCCTGTATGTATTCCTCCTCTCCCTCTTCCTCCTCTTTCCTGTATGTATTCCTCCTCTCCCTCTTCCTCCTCTCTCCTGTATGTATCCCTGCTCTCCCTCTTCCTCCTCTCTCCTGTATGTATTCCTGCTCTCCCTCTTCCTCCTCTCTCCTGTATGTATTCCTCCTCTCCCTCTTCCTCCTCTCTCCTGTATGTATTCCTGCTCTCTCCCTCTTCCTCCTCTCTCCTGTATGTATTCCTCCTCTCCCTCTTCCTCCTCTCTCCTGTATGTATCCCTGCTCTCCCTCTTCCTCCTCTCTCCTGTATGTATTCCTGCTCTCCCTCTTCTTCCTCTCTCCTGTATGTATTCCTGCTCTCCCTCTTCCTCCTCTCTCCTGTATGTATTCCTCCTCTCCCTCTTCCTCCACTCTCCTGTATGTATTCCTGCTCTCCCTCTTCCTCCTCTCTCCTGTATGTATCCCTGCTCTCCCTCTTCCTCCTCTCTCCTGTATGTATTCCTCCTCTCCCTCTTCCTCCTCTCTCCTGTATGTATTCCTCCTCTCCCTCTTCCTCCTCTCTCCTGTATGTATTCCTGCTCTCCCTCTTCCTCCTCTCTCCTGTATGTATTCCTCCTCTCCCTCTTCCTCCTCTCTCCTGTATGTATTCCTCCTCTCCCTCTTCCTCCTCTCTCCTGTATGTATTCTCCTCTCCCTCTTCCTCCTCTCTCCTGTATGTATTCCTGCTCTCCCTCTTCCTCCTCTCTCCTGTATGTATCCCTGCTCTCCCTCTTCCTCCTCTCTCCTGTATGTATTCCTCCTCTCCCTCTTCCTCCTCTCTCCTGTATGTATTCCTCCTCTCCTCTTCCTCCTCTCTCCTGTATGTATTCCTCCTCTCCCTCTTCCTCCTCTCTCCTGTATGTATTCCTCCTCTCCCTCTTCCTCCTCTCTCCTGTATGTATCCCTGCTCTCCCTCTTCCTCCTCTCTCCTGTATGTATCCCTCCTCTCCCTCTTCCTCCTCTCTCCTGTATGTATTCCTCCTCTCCCTCTTCCTCCTCTCTCCTGTATGTATTCCTCCTCTCCCTCTTCCTCCTCTCTCCTGTATGTATTCCTGCTCTCCCTCTTCCTCCTCTCTCCTGTATGTATTCCTCCTCTCCCTCTTCCTCCTCTCTCCTGTATGTATCCCTGCTCTCCCTCTTCCTCCTCTCTCCTGTATGTATCCCTGCTCTCCCTCTTCCTCCTCTCTCCTGTATGTATCCCTGCTCTCCTCTTCCTCCTCTCTCCTGTATGTATCCCTGCTCTCCCTCTTCCTCCTCTCTCCTGTATGTATCCCTGCTCTCCTCTTCCTCCTCTCTCCTGTATGTATTCCTGCTCTCCCTCTTCCTCCTCTCTCCTGTATGTATTCCTGCTCTCCCTCTTCCTCCTCTCTCCTGTATGTATTCCTGCTCTCCCTCTTCTTCCTCTCTCCTGTATGTATTCCTCCTCTCCCTCTTCCTCCTCTCTCCTGTATGTATTCCTCCTCTCCCTATTCCTCCTCTCTCCTGTATGTATCCCTGCTCTCCCTCTTCCTCCTCTCTCCTGTATGTATTCCTCCTCTCCCTCTTCCTCCTCTCTCCTGTATGTATTCCTCCTCTCCCTATTCCTCCTCTCTCCTGTATGTATTCCTGCTCTCCCTCTTCCTCCTCTCTCCTGTATGTATTCCTGCTCTCCCTCTTCCTACTCTCTCCTGTATGTATTCCTCCTCTCCCTCTTCCTCCTCTCTCCTGTATGTATCCCTGCTCTCCCTCTTCCTCCTCTCTCCTGTATGTATTCCCTGCTCTCCCTCTTCCTCCTCTCTCCTGTATGTATCCCTGCTCTCCCTCTTCCTCCTCTCTCCTGTATGTATTCCTGCTCTCCCTCTTCCTCCTCTCTCCTGTATGTATTCCTGCTCTCCCTCTTCCTCCTCTCTCCTGTATGTATTCCTGCTCTCCCTCTTCCTCCTCTCTCCTGTATGTATTCCTCCTCTCCCTCTTCCTCCTCTCTCCAGTATGTATTCCTCCTCTCCCTATTCCTCCTCTCTCCTGTATGTATCCCTGCTCTCCCTCTTCCTCCTCTCTCCTGTATGTATCCCTGCTCTCCCTCTTCCTCCTCTCTCCTGTATGTATTCCTGCTCTCCCTCTTCCTCCTCTCTCCTGTATGTATTCCTGCTCTCCCTCTTCCTCCTCTCTCCTGTATGTATCCCTGCTCTCTCCCTCTTCCTCCTCTCTCCTGTATGTATTCCTGCTCTCCCTCTTCCTCCTCTCTCCTGTATGTATCCCTGCTCTCTCCCTCTTCCTCCTCTCTCCTGTATGTATCCTGCTCTCCCTCTTCCTCCTCTCTCCTGTATGTATTCCTGCTCTCCCTCTTCCTCCTCTCTCCTGTATGTATTCCTGCTCTCCCTCTTCCTCCTCTCTCCTGTATGTATCCTGCTCTCCCTCTTCCTCCTCTCTCCAGTATGTATTCCTCCTCTCCCTATTCCTCCTCTCTCCTGTATGTATCCCTGTTCTCCCTCTTCCTCCTCTCTCCTGTATGTATTCCTGCTCTCCCTCTTCCTCCTCTCTCCTGTATGTATTCCTCCTCTCCCTATTCCTCCTCTCTCCTGTATGTATCCCTTGCTCTCCCTCTTCCTCCTCTCTCCTGTATGTATTCCTGTTCTCCCTCTTCCTCCTCTCTCCTGTATGTATTCCTCCTCTCTCCCTCTTCCTCCTCTCTCCTGTATGTATCCTGCTCTCCTCTTCTCCTTTCCTCCCCCCTCCTCCTCCTCCCTGTATGTATCCCTGCTCTCCTCTCCTCCTTCCTCCTCCTCTTCCCCCTCCGTATGTATTCCTCCTCTCCCTCTTCCTCCTCTCTCCTGTATGTCCTCTCTCCCTCTTCCTCCTCTCTCCTGTATGTCTCCCTGCTCTCCCTCTTCCTCCTCTCTCCTGTATGTATTCCTGCTCTCTCCCTCTTCCTCCTCTCTCCTGTATGTATTCCTGCTCTCCCTCTTCCTCCTCTCTCCTGTATGTATCCCTGCTCTCTCCCTCTTCCTCCTCTCTCCTGTATGTATTCCTGCTCTCCCTCTTCCTCCTCTCTCCTGTTATGTATCCCTGCTCTCCCTCTTCCTCCTCTCTCCTGTATGTATTCCTGCTCTCCCTCTTCCTCCTCTCTCCTGTATGTATTCCTCCTCTCCCTCTTCCTCCTCTCTCCTGTATGTATTCCTCCTCTCCCTCTTCTCCTCTCTCCTGTATGTATTCCTGCTCTCCCTCTTCCTCCTCTCTCCTGTATGTATCCCTGCTCTCCCTCTTCCTCCTCTCTCCTTGTATGTATCCCTGCTCTCCCTCTTCCTCCTCTCTCCTGTATGTATCCCTGCTCTCCCTCTTCCTCCTCTCTCCTGTATGTATCCCTGCTCTCCCTCTTCCTCCTCTCTCCTGTATGTATTCCTGCTCTCCCTCTTCCTCCTCTCTCCTGTATGTATCCCTGCTCTCCCTCTTCCTCCTCTCTCCTGTATGTATTCCTGCTCTCCCTCTTCCTCCTCTCTCCTGTATGTATTCCTGCTCTCCCTCTTCCTCCTCTCTCCTGTATGTATCCTGCTCTCCCTCTTCCTCCTCTCTCCTGTATGTATCCCTGCTCTCTCCTCTTCCTCCTCTCTCCTGTATGTATTCCTGCTCTCCCTCTTCCTCCTCTCTCCTGTATGTATTCCTGCTCTCCCTCTTCCTCCTCTCTCCTGTATGTATTCCTGTTCTCCCTCTTCCTCCTCTCTCCTGTATGTATTCCTGCTCTCCCTCTTCTCCTCTCTCCTGTATGTATTCCTCCTCTCCCTCTTCCTCCTCTTTCCTGTATGTATTCCCTGCTCTCCCTCTTCCTCCTCTCTCCTGTATGTATTCCTGCTCTCCTCTTCCTCCTCTCTCCTGTATGTATTCCTGCTCTCCCTCTTCCTCCTCTCTCCTGTATGTATTCCTCCTCTCCCTCTTCCTCCTCTCTCCTGTATGTATCCTCCTCTCCCTCTTCCTCCTCTCTCCTGTATGTATTCCTCCTCTCCTCTTCCTCCTCTCTCCTGTATGTATGCCCTGTTCTCCCTCTTCCTCCTCTCTCCTGTATGTATCCTGTTCTCCCTCTTCCTCCTCTCTCCTGTATGTATCCCTGCTCTCCCTCTTCCTCCTCTCTCCTGTATGTATCCCTGTTCTCCCTCTTCCTCCTCTCTCCTGTATGTATTCCTCCTCTCCCTCTTCCTCCTCTTTCCTGTATGTATTCCTCCTCTCCCTCTTCCTCCTCTCTCCTGTATGTATCCCTGCTCTCCCTCTTCCTCCTCTCTCCTGTATGTATTCCTGCTCTCCCTCTTCCTCCTCTCTCCTGTATGTATTCCTCCTCTCCTCTTCCTCCTCTCTCCTGTATGTATCCCTGCTCTCCCTCTTCCTCCTCTCTCCTGTATGTATTCCTGCTCTCCCTCTTCTTCCTCTCTCCTGTATGTATTCCTGCTCTCCCTCTTCCTCCTCTCTCCTGTATGTATTCCTCCTCTCCCTCTTCCTCCACTCTCCTGTATGTATTCCTGCTCTCCCTCTTCCTCCTCTCTCCTGTATGTATCCTGCTCTCCCTCTTCCTCCTCTCTCCTGTATGTATTCCTCCTCCTCTTCCTCCTCTCTCCTGTATGTATTCCTCCTCTCCCTCTTCCTCTCTCTCCTGTATGTATTCCTGCTCTCCCTCTTCCTCCTCTCTCCTGTAT